>NC_056743.1:779036574-779051574 GCF_019279795.1 Protopterus annectens | reverse complement strand
TAACTGCTCATAGGTACAGGTGCTCACTGCTATCTGAATGCGTGTGTGTGTGTGTGTGTGTGTGTGTGTGTGTGTGTGTGTGTGTGTGTACGCGCAAATTATGCAAGTGGACTGGCATCTCATACAAGACTGCTTCTCTGTCTTATGATTGTTATTGCTGGGATAGGATCTGTCTCCTGCCCCTGCTAATATAAATCCAAACCATTTAATGTATGACCGTACGTAGAGGTAAACAGAGTACAGAGACACAATGCAACCAGCTCAACATGTGAGAGTACATCTTAGGGACTGTTTTTTTTGTTTTTTCTTTTTCCTTTATACATACAAAAAGTTATTTTGATGATTTTTATGAGTCAATATTATTTATTATGGTTATTTGCTAAAAAAAAATCTTAATCTGCATTAGGCACTTTCAGTGTGTAACAGAGTGGAAAGTCCTTTTTTAAAAACACAAAATAAGGAATGCTCCTCATGGCAAGGTCCTTGCTACGCAAGGTATAGGACAGGTGAGAGGTGTGGGTCCCATATCTCTTAACCGCTTAATGTGAGAAATCTGGGCAAAGCCAAAAATAATGGTGGGGGGAGAGACGGTCCAAAATCAAGGACAGATTTTACACACTGCTCTTATCAGCTTAGAAAGATGCTAGCTAGAGTAACATGGTTTGCATTAGCATACCTTTTCCGGAATATAAGAAGTCTGAAACCCAAGTGCCTATAATTATTTAGGGACTTCAGTTCTTCAGTAGTTTGCCAGAAAATTGCAGATTTTATGAGGAAGAGACTAAAAATATGAACCAAAAATGTGGGCATTCTGGGAAAATCTGGATTGTTGAGAGGTACCGACAGTGCATATGTGCATCTTAACCAAGCCCTCAGTCGAATTCTGACAGGCTGCCAGTCTGCTGAAGCCGACGTCATCACACATGCCACCATGGAATGACGTCAGCAACAACTTCGAACAAAAAAAAATTCGAAAAAATGGGAAATTTTCCTGAGGGACCACTAGGGAATTCGTGGCACTCCATTATTTTGCCCTCAAAACCAGTAAATACAGAGGAATTTGGTACGGTTAAGAGGTATGCACCCTACCCTTTTTACTTGTATTATCCTACACCTTCACCAATATAATCTGCTACATATTTCATGACATCTAGAATATTAATAATCATTATTATAATCATCTATTATGTAAATAATGCTGCATCTTCCTATAATCAGGCTTTCTGTATAATTTATGCTTGAACACTATAACGTTATTATGCCTATTGAGTTTTTATTCTAACAAACTAATGTGTAGCTTTTCAAATTTTGTGCTTGAATGTTATGACTTTATTGTGTCTGCGAAGTTCTCATTCTGACAAACTATGTGTTGTTTTCATATTTGTGCTTGAATGCTATGAACTTATGTCTGTCTAGTTTTTCATTCTGTTAACCCTATGTATCTGTAGAGTCTCTCCCCGGGCCTCCACTGAAAATGGGTACCTCATGACACAGTAGGACTTTCCTGGTAAACAAACGCCAAATAAGTAAATAAATCACAGAAATTCAAAGTCTTTTATTTGCACAGCATTTTAAAACTGCAGGTTTAAACTTTACAGCATTAAGCATTGCTATCTCCACTAATAAAAATAAAATTTAACAAAAAATTTGACTTCAATGTTTTTGTGAGGAACAAATGTCTGTGCAGAACCCCCCCCCCCCATGTGGGGAACCTCATTCCAACAACCACCATTCTGAATGCTCTGAACCTCAGGATCACACAAACATGGATAAGGTGGATGTTAAGTATATATGCCTGATTTTGGAGTAAAAGTAAAGTGTGGGGCAGCACAGTGGTGCAGTGGATAGCGTTGTTGCCTCACAGCAAGAGGCCTTCTGGTTCGATTCTTGGCTGGAGTGCTTTCTGTGTGGAGTCAGCATATCCACCTGTGTTCACGTGGGTGTCCTGCAGGTGCACCAGTTTCCTCCTACATTCCATAGATGAACTAAATTGGCCAAAGGTGCATGTGTGTGTGAAAATATGTAGTATAAAAGAACAGCCGCTCAAGGGCTAGCCACCTGGTGGTGTGAACTTTGGCTCTAAATGATTGTCACTGTTGAAGCGACATCCCCACCCCATGGGAAAAGGGTTTTTTTGTGTGTGTGTGTGTGTGTGTGTGTGTGTGTGTGTGTGTGTGTGTGTGTGTGTGTGTGTGTGAGTGAGTGAGTATGAGAAATATTTTTGGACATTTTTATTTTCATCTTGATTTATTGTAGCATTTATGTGTGAAATATTCACCCAAAATTTTCATCTTGTAAAATTGAGACATGAGAGAAAGAGTATTGGTGTCTTAGATTTGTTTAATCCTGCTTCTATAGATTGCAGAACATATTATACATACATACATACTCACTTTAAATAATGTACATACTTTTATATATACAGCCATCTGCATTCAGAAACCTTAGAAATCCTATCTAATTGCAATAGCCAAAAATTATGCTTAAACATTATAATGCATTTTCCTTATCTGGTAATGTCTTTCTGATTAGGTATTTTATTATTATGTACTTTTAGACTGAGTTCTAATTGGATGCTATCTGACTGTAATAAAATTGGATGCTATTAAACCATTATCTACAACTGTGTATTATGTTTTAAAGTTATTAAAGAGAGGAGTGATAATTAAATGTGAGGCTTTTATTTCCTTGCATGCACTTTACATCTTTTATGAAAACCTTCTTACCTCCATAGAAGGAATGTTTACACTTGACCACTACTATATTCTCTTCTCTATGTTCATTATATATTCAACTGCTTTGTTTCATCATATGTTCAATAACATAATCTATCCTGCTGTGGTATATTGAGCACTGCATTTGTTATACTGTCACTTAAATATTCATAGGTAGTTACTAGATTGCACTCTAGAGGACTATTGAGGAGCCTAGCCCAAATTTCCTGTTGCCCCCAAACACTGTCTGGTTAAGTGAATTGTTCAGAGTCACACAGTAGGCAAACGAGGGCTGACTGAGTCAAATCCTGTACCGCAGGCAGGAACTGTACCTCACAGCCTTAACCATTTTTGCCAGGCACTTGTAAAGCTTTCCTGCTCAGGTCACAACTATAAATGAACAGTAAAAGACCACACCACCGTCCTTACTAGAGGCTTCAATCCACCAAAGAAAAAATTGCAAATAAATGTAGAAACACTCGTGGTCCAAAAAGTGGCAGATAGTTCCAGTGTAAAAACTCTTCTTTATTCAACCACAGATGTATAAGTGCTTTCACAGATAACTTCTGCTTCTTCAGATACAAGTGCATGCTGTCTACTGTGTCTTTTATACCTTGAACCAATTAAGTCATGTTCATCTTAAAAAAGTAAAATTATGTGTTGGAACATTTTCCACGAGTAAGTCTGTCTATCTTTCTTTCTTATATTCTCATTCTTAAAATAACAAAGTTTTCTTTTTAGTGAATGCATGTTCTTGTGTGCAAAACTTGGTCTTGGACTTACCCATGTGGAAAATGTTCCATGTGTAAACATATAAGTATTAGTAACAAGTTTTTACATCCTGATACAGGTAGGGAATATGTTTTTAACATTTCAGCTGCACGTGCCTCAGAACATATTATTTATCTAGCTCAATGTATGGTATGTTTTTGTTTCTATGTGGGGAAAATGGACAGAGCCCTTAGAGATCTTATCAGAGAACATGTGTGTCAGATACAGAAAAAAAGTGATGTCAGTGCACTATCCAAGCACATCAAAGTGAATGACAACACACATAATTTTACATTTTTAGTTATAGTTAAAATATATGATAATATTAGAAACAGAACAGCTTGAGGCAAAATGGATTATAAGATTGAAAGCAGACTCTGGGCATGGATTAAATGACAGGATACCAATAAGACCAAAACTTAAAACGAGACCATTGAACAGATAAAATGTTAAGTTATTTGGTCATAGGTTCACTTATATTAAATACAAGAAGTTTTTAGTTGTAAATGTTTATATCTGAACACATTTTTATGTATGTGTATTTATATATGTGCATTTTTATATATGTGTTTTTATTTGTGTTTGTTATAGAAGTACATTTTTAAGAAGTATGATTTCACAGTAATGGATAGAATCAATTGGTTTGAATGTGAATTTCTTATAAGAATATTTTTACTTTCTTTAAGATGAACATGACTTAATTGGTTCAAGGTATAAAAGACACAGTAGACAGCATACACTTGTATCTGAAGAAGCAGAAGTTATCTGTGAAAGCGCTTATACATCTGTGGTTGAATAAAGAAGAATTTTTACACTGGAACCATCTGCCATTTTTTGGACCACGAGTGTTTCTACATTTATAAATGAACAGTGCTCTTCGGCGCACACCCATCAAACAGAGATATTAAAATA
Organism: Protopterus annectens; assembly: GCF_019279795.1. NCBI lineage: Eukaryota > Metazoa > Chordata > Ceratodontiformes > Protopteridae > Protopterus > Protopterus annectens. The sequence goes on along the minus strand of NC_056743.1, from coordinate 779,047,177 downwards.
AATAACATAAGTAATGTCTGTCTTGCACAATTTGTTTGCTGGTCACATGCTATAGACTAAGCCTTTTCCCACCTAATTTCATTTTTTTACTATAGTTAACATAACATTTAAGGACAGGTCACTGCATCTAGTGTGATCAGTTGCTGCAGTACATCTTGTCAAACTAATGGAATGATGGCAGACCATTTGCAGGGGTCTTTCAGCATTCCACTTCCCAGCAATTCATGACAGCTAGTCGTGCCTTTGTTACAGAATTTTAGGAGGGGTAGTGCTATTCTTTACTGAAAGGAGCCTGATTCTGAAACAATGGCTACTAAATTTTTGCACAGACCTCCTTTAAATACAAAGCATGTCCACTGATGAATAGGATGGGGGATGTGTATAGATATCCCTATGCCTGGACCCTGTGTCCTATTGTCTCTGCTGCTGGCCACTTTGGATAGACAAGGGGCCTTCCTTCCATTGATGGCTGGAGAATGCTCTTATTGAAGACATTGACTGGCAGGCAATGAGTAGGCTGAAGGGCAGAAGGCAGACCAGATGCCTTCAGAGCCCGCTGACGTGTGCAAGTGCGCTGAGGTCACAAAGCATGACACTCCCTTCTTTTGTGTCTCATTGTTTTAACACATCTGCTGCCAATATGGTATCTTCTCAAGTCCCTGTTTCTTTTTCTGCAGTGATGGCTTTTACTTTCCAGGCAGAAGCACTGACAGAAAACTGCAAGGAAGTCATGCAGCAAGTAGGTGGGGATAAGGATTGTTACTAAAAACAAAAGCTGTTGTGAAAGTGAACAGGTGGCTTAAAAGTACATGAGTCCTCAGAGCTCTTTATACTGAGCCTGTATAACCTATGTACAGCACTGCTAATTATTTATACAGCAGCTATGGAAACCTTTCACAGAGAAGTCATGTGTTCGCACCTGCATCTCCAAAAGTGCCATTGCAATACTAAACAGAAGACACAAGCTGTCAGCAGTTACAGTCACCTGCAGAAATCTGCAGCCTCAGGGTCTAAAGCCAAGAGTAGAGATTACAGTAAAACAAAAACTGAAGCAGGCTCAGGGGAGTAACTGTAATATTTTTAGCATTTGCCCTTCTGCATGGCCTGACAGAGAGAGCTCCAAGCTTCAGAACCAGGACAGTTTCAGAAATAGGAATAGAATTTGAATTTCAAGGCACATTGTCCTGTGTCTGAGCCATTACAGTAGAATAACACTGAGAGATAACAGAAATCCAGCTTCACGTTCCAGTTTTGTGGTGCATCCATTAGTTCAGATAGCAATCAGCCCTTTGATTTCAGAGTGAGGGTGGAACCCCTGCTCATCAAACATGATTGATTCGTAAATTCTAGCTAAGAAAAAAAAATCTAATTGACAACCACAAAGCTAAAGTAAACAGCACAAAATGATAAACACCAAAATTAAAAATAAAAGCAAGAATCAACATGTAGCATTCCCAAGCAAAAAAATCAAAGTAAGACCAGCAAACAGCAGAAGTTCAATATGCAAACAAAAATACAATATCCCTTACATATTAACTTCTTTCCTTCATCTTATATTAAAGCATATCATTTTAAAATAATGAATGCAAATAGCACATCCCTTTCCAGTTTACTAAACACTGGTAGTTTATTACTGTTTGCGTGTCACTTGCAGCCTGAAGCTTAAAAGTTTCTTGTGAGATTCTACACATTGAGTGTGATTTAATCTCCAAAACAAACATTGGCAGCAGAGGAGCTGTAAGGAGCAAAGTGCTGCTTTTCACTTGGTTGAGCAGTGTGACAGGCAGGCATAGAACTGCAAACAATTTGACATCACTGACCGTCTTCTCTTCTCCTTTATCAGTGTGCATAGTGGCCTAATCACTATCTTAATAAGCACGTTATTACATCAGGTTCTTTCAGCAGACCTTGTGCCTGCACTTCATTGTCCCTTTCTGCAGTTAAAAAACAAACTTGACTCAGTTGCCTACACTATCCTCTTCCAAAAGCATTGCGATGAACATTACAAAAATGTAGCACATTATTTTACTGTAATTTTTTAAACCATTTATTGGTGTCCCAAGTATTGTTCTGAGATTCATGAGATATCCAAAGCCAACAGTATAATATTTACACCATGGTGTGCAAATAATACTTATGGGAAAACATTTTGCCAAATGCAAGGGAACTAAATGTTCTTTCTTTCACACACACAAATGAAATAAAAGGGCAAAATGAGCCATCAAAGCAGTTAGTGCCCAACATAAGATGTTTTGTTATAGTCCTAGGCATATATTTAAACTGTTATGCTACAAAAAATGTAGGGGATTTTATGTTTCATTATATAATTAAGAGATATGTGTACCATTGCAAATTGGGCAGATTGCTGGGGAAGGGAAGCAGCACTGATGTTGGGTGTACAAATATGAATTTTCTTGCAATACCCCTAGAGATGTCATACAGATGAGCAAGTTCCCAAGCGACAAAGAGATGCTGACTTACAAGGAAAGAGAAGGGATGAAGTTAAAACATAAATGAACATAAGTATTACAATTATGAAAGCTGAAAACGTCACCCACTTAGAGAGAACAAAGTGAGAAGTTCAAGGGGAAGCTATGGAAAATAACAAGTGCCTTGAACTGCATAGGGATATAATGGGAAAATGTGTAATACCCCACCCCAGGTAAACAAACAAAAACCACACACACACACACACACACACACACACACACACACACACACACACACACACATACACACACACGCAAACTCATCTAGCCCTCTGAAAAAAAAAAATCAGTTACAATGCCAATTACACTAGTTTGTGGCAGAATTAATAAATGTGATGCAGCAAACATGGTTAATGAACCAAGCTAATATCCTCTAATAGCAAGTTGGGGGAAAGTAACTTTTCTAATTTCTTTGCTATTTTTCCCTTCTTTTATTCTCTTCTTTTCTTCTTCACAAAAGAGACGACAGAAGCGTGTCACAATAATTTCAGTCCCCCACTGTGATTAGCACAGATCTCTTGTGCTCCATTGTGAAGCATTTAAAGCCCTTCAGTATCAGGGAGTAGGGAAAAGACCAATGAGTGTGTCTGAATCAGATGCAGTATCAAAAGGAACATAAAAGACTTTAGAACCCAATGTAATACATAATGCCAGAAATAGAAAATTATTTTAATTTTATTTAAAAAAGGTCTTAATCTGATTTTATAAGATTAGGTGCACAGCATAGCTTTCTTGAAGGAGAATCCATTGCTTTCTTGGTGCATTTTTACATTTGCATTGCCATATTTTTTATGTTATGCTGTTAATTTAAAAATATGCTAAATGACCTAAACTATAACTGTATTTAATGACTTGTTGGCTTCAGATTCCTCAACATATATAATTATTGCAAGCAGAGTCTTAGTTGCATTGACTTAAATACCGAGCTGTATAAACTATAATGGAACTGCATTACAACAAATTCCCCTAGTATACAATAAATAAATCTTAGGAGGGGCCAAACTCAGGAAATTTCTATTGCAATTTTTATATTTTCTTTGTCTGCCAAGAGGTCTGATGGTTTGGTTTCATTCTCTTTCCCTGTCTCCTTCATCTAACACCAGCATATATTTGTTTTACATTTCTATAAGTAATTTTATATGCAGCTTCAGTGACAGTTTGGATAGTAATTGACATTTCCTTTTGAATGTACTAGTCACTTTAAGATCTTTCACTGCAGATACAAAGAGACTGATGATATTTTAGTTGCTTAACAATAAGGTAGTCTTTCATAATAAATAAATGATATTGTTAACTTTAATTGTACACAGAGACATGATCATTTGCCAGCAGAAGGAGATCAGATAGTCCATATGGTAACAGTCATGTCTCACTGCATTGACAGACCAAGAACTGTGAACAGCTTCATCCACCCCACTTTACCCAATGTCTTGTTTTATTGGTCATTACCCAGTGTTTTGTTTTATCTGTCATTCATATAGATGCAGTCAGTGGCATACTTTTTATAGATTTGAGAGGTAGGAAAATAAAACCGCTGTTTTATAAATGCAGAAAAATGTGTATATGAGAATAATGAGATGTGGCATGATTTCTATAACATGCAGAAAGTTAAATATTTGAAATGAAGAGTGCCTTGCGTGGGATCTGGAAGTGTCCATGCATGACATTTAGAGAAATACACATTCGTGCAGAAAAGCTGAAAGTACAAAAACATGGGTGTATGATTTTTCTATGCAAACTGAGTCTGTTATGGCTTGCAATTATCAGGTCTTTTTGGAAAGATTACCTGGGAAATACACTGAGAGATATTTAACATTATGCCAAACAGAGTGCTCATGTGTATGAGCCATTTGCCACACATTCCCTTTCTACTACGGGTTTAGCAGTATGAGGTGCAAAAATTCAAACCTTTCTTAAATAAAAAAAAATCTCTTTTTTTAAGAACTATGTTAATGTAATGCCACCATTAATCCACCTTCTGCAACCACTTTTTCCCATTTTTGCACATGCAGTTGGCATGTTACATCAACAGTCACAATTTTCTAGAGCTAATGTTCACACCAGCGGGTGGCTAGCCCTGCCGTGGTTGTTCTTCCATTCCACATACACGCACTTACACTCATACTTTAGTGTATGCAATCTACTTACTGCATGCCTTTGGAATGTGGGAGGAAACTAGACCACCTGACGAAAACCCATGTGAATACAAGCAGGACATGCAGACTCCAAATGGAAGACTCTCAATCAAGAATCAAACTGGAGAACCTCTTGCTGTGAAGCAGCAATGGTGTTCACTGAACCACTTTGCCACCTACCACTGTGTGAATGTAATAAATACAAGTAATTTAAAGCATTAGGATGCAAAGTTTGTTTCTTCATGACTACTACCCGACCCTCAACCCCACATTACAAATCCTAGCATCACCCATAGACATCTACCAATGCTCTTTGACTCTGTAGCTCACCTGCAAGTGAACTCTTCACAGGAAAACTGCTGTGGCATAGCTGCATGCTGTTTGTCACATTATTCATACTATTAATGAGCATGCTTTGTAAGGTAGTATGTACATGTATACAGTACATTCAGTCACACTGCACACTGTCTAGCCTTTGCATTTATAGATACAGTATTATACTGCTGGCTTCTGTTTGCGATTAGATATGTCACCCCCAGAATAATACTATCATAAGTAAGGTTGTACCCGTGTCAAAGGAAAGGTGAGCAATGTTGATATATGGGATACTGCTGTGTTTAATTAGTACCAGAGATGACATACCTCTCAACCTCTTAGGGCAAGAAGTCTGGACAAAGCCAAAAATAATGGATGGACAAGACCCAAAATACAGGGACAGATTTTAAGTACTGCCCTTATAAACTTAGTTGCTAGAATAACAAAGTTTTGCATTACCTTGCATTTTATGAAGGATATGAAATCTGAAGCTCAAGGTATGTCATTATTTAATGATTTCAATCCTCAATAATTTGCCAGAAAAACACAACTGTATAAGGAACAGAACAAAAATATGAGGCAAAGATCTGTTCATTCTGCAAAAATCTGGATGGTTAGCAGGTATGAGTTAGTTATGGAAGCAGTTAACATAGGCTGAGTGTATTTAAAGATCATGACTAAAGGTATAAAACAATCTTTGTTTTTTTGTATAAAAAAAGTGATCGGGTGCATAATATAGATTTATGCTGAACTGTCAATTTAACAGTTTGGCAATTATATCACTAATTGATACTTAATTACACTAATACAGCAGTATTACAGCTGGAACCCAGAATGACATAACTGCTCCCTGCCCTTTTGTGAATAGTAATGCCATAAAAAATGGCTCACTACATTTAGTCTTCCGAGCTCAAAAGAAATATTTAAAACTTTATATATTTTTAAAGGTTTCAAAACGTACTTTTCTTTTCACACAAAAAAGTGTTTGCAAGCATAAAGATGTGTGTAAACACTTTTTGTTTGGAAAGAAAAGCACATGTTGTGCCTTTAACCACAATCTTTAAAGTAGCTTTGTACCTAGCAAAGCATATGCTTTACTGTATGTTCAGTGGCTAACTGTCTTTAACGTGGTGGTCTTGTACAGTAGGACAGCAACAATATATGGAAATGTTAAATATACATAACATTATTGTGAGCCCCCTCCACATGTCCTCTGTGATGTAAAGCTGTGTACAACTCCTGTTAGTAATTGTGCTTCTAAGTATAGTTGTATACATTATGAATACCTTTATTATTATTATGTAAACCTCCTGCATAAGGTATTAATCACAGCCGTGATTCAGAAAAAAAACTGCATGTTAAGCATGCTATATTCTATTTGCACAGTAGACAATATTTTGTACAGTTGTAGAATTTTATGGGTGCACCATGGAAATGAATGTGTGATAAGAAACATCACTGTTCAGCGACAGTTTCCATCAGTTTAGAACTTGTGGATTGAGCATTTTTCCAACAATTCATAGGATTCATAGGAATTTCAAAGCATTTGAGTCTTGTAACCATTTACACCTTGCTAGTACCCACCCTCAAGCCATACCCCTTCCGCTAGCTGGGCTAGGTCAGTCATTTGCAGGGAAAATTTGGCAGTAGCCATCCAATTATCCAGGTTCTGTTGGAAGGATGATAATGTACTGCATCACTTATCCTGCAGATGTAGTGTGCCCCAGAGGTAGGGGAGGCACTGCAAAATTAACCTGTATCTCCATCATGTTTTATTTGTTTACTAGTGAATTTTTAGGTCCCTTATTATAGTATTTGTGGAACTATTACAGTAGCAGAGTTATATGAGATCCAGGATAAATGCATCTCTAATGACATAGAAAATGGGGTATATATCTCATTTCTAGAGTATGTAACATACTGAATAAAGTGACACTGCTTCCATCCTCTCTTGGTAACTCAGGGTCTTCAAACCCATGATATTCTTAGTTAGAAACTTCTGGGGTCTTTCTGGTTTTTAGATATGTCTAGCAAGGTACATCCTAAATGGAGCATTGAACATAATTGTCCTTGTTAGTCTTTTCGGCTTTTCCCGGTTAGGGGTCGCCACAGCGGAACTCTGGTCCACTAATGATTGGCAGTAGATTTTTAATGGTGCCGAGTTGCCAGCTGGGCGCTCAACCTTTAGCGAAGGCACGCCCATTCACTCATGTCTTTCGGAGGCCACTCGACTGCGGGGAGGACATGCAGACTCCACACAGAAGACACTCCAGCTGTGAATCAAACAGGAGAACCTCTTGCTGTGAGGCAACAACACTACTACTGTACCACCGCGGCTGAACATAATTGTCCTAATCATAGCTTAATACAAAGGAATAATAACCTCTTTAGATCTGGGTGATATTTCCATGGCAATTAGCTGTACTAAGGATTTTCTGAGTATTGTTGTTAGATAATGACTGAAAGAGATGAAATTATCAACTCACATTCTAGGGTCCATAACTGCATTTTCATTTTGTATTATGGTATTCTCCACACACTAAACTAAGGGGGTAGCCTGGCAAATGTGATAATATTGCACTTTTTTGCATTTAATCTGAGTCCATTTTCTCTACAAGTATTTATGAACATGAGCTCTTGTTGAAATAAAGCAATAATTCCCAGTTTCCATTATCTGCATACTTAGTTAGCCCAAGGTCCTGCTTCTTAGTCTGGAGATCAAAAAAGTAAATGCTTAAAAGGAGAGGTCTTAACATTGAACCTTCAAACTTTCTGATGAAGCACCTGTTATTTGTACTGTGAAGGTTCTGTATTTTAGATAATTTTCTTTCAGTATTACCATACAGGAATCTATTCTTAAAGCATGAGACTTATTTACAGTGATTGCATAGGGTATAGTGTCAAACACCTTGGCCTGGTCAAGACATACCATGTCTGATGTCAACAGCTTGTGTAACTCTCAAAGACGTTAACTAGGTTCAATAGAGAGGACTGTCCTTTGATTAATCCAAACTGTGGAGGGTCAAGCCTAATAATATTGTTTATATCATGGTTTATGAGGTCAGTTATAACACATCCCACGGCTTTACAAATGAGGCTCATCAGGCTAATAGGTCTATAAGTCCCACGGATGCTGGTAGGGCCACCCTTGTGGAGTGGCATCACCATTCTGGTACACCAAACTTCAGGGATAAAACCTGCAGCTAAGTTTGGCATAAACAGTTATAGGAGTGGTCCTGCCAAGCATGTTTAGTTCTATTTATTAAGCATCCAGGTGTATTGTCAAGGCCCATAGAAGAAGTATTTTTGGTGTTAGCACCTTTAGTATGCATTCCTCTGTACTGAAGTTCAGAGGTTCAGGAATTTGTGGACCTTGGATAGAAGTCTTAGCGATAAAGTTAGCATTGTATTTGTTTGCTAGTATATTGACAATGTCAGTTGGATCTAAATGTGAGATGCCATTTTGAAAAAGTGTTTTCCTTTTGTTGTAAAGTTTATATATGTTGGTGGATCACCCGGATGGTTTTGAATTTCCCATTATGTTTTGCTCTGGTAGGGACTGCCAACTCTATGCATTTACCTAAATTGACATAGAACTCCTTTGTGAAGCTATGCTTTGTCAGCATTGGAGCTGATGCTGACTTCAAAGGTATTTGCTGCAAGGGCAGTAGAGATTTCAAAGGAGAATATCACAAGTTTATGGTCTGACTTAACCAGTCAGGGGGATACCAGGGAAATAGTGCATGAAGTGGCTATATTTGCAAGAATCATATAAGGATATTATTTCTTCTAGTAGGATTGTTAAGTATTTGTCCAGGGGGGTTTTCTTTATTAAGAATAAGAATTTCTGGATATACACTACATTGGAGGTATAGGTGTTCCAGTTTATTGAGGAGTAGTCAGAGCCATAGAAGCCTCATCTAGCACCAGCAGCCATTCCTTGATATGGTATCCATACTGAGGAGCAAATAAAGAAAACAGGTCTGTGACTGGTGGTTGGTGCTCCTGAAATGCAGGCATTCAAGATTTGTTTCTGCATCACACTCCCACCCCTCCTCAGCTGAGGACCCATTAAGTACAGAGAAAGTTATTAGGGACCTGGGGACCCAAGTTGATAGCAATCTTTCCTTTGAAAACCACATTGCCAAAGTGGTTAGAAAGACCTTCTACATAGCCCACCTCATCACGAAGGGTTTCACATCTAGATCAAGAGAGGTAATCGTGCCCCTTTATTCATCCCTCATCAGGCCCATCATAGAATACAATGCCCCTTTTGGGATGTACCTTACCCAACACCTGCAGCAATTAGAGAGACCCCAAAAGTATCTCACCAAGAGGATCAAGGGTCTCAAACAGATGCCATATGCTGCCCGGTTAAAAAAACTCCAGCTCTACTCAGTTGCATACCGCCTACTTCGAGGCGATCTATGCCTGACATACAAAGCTATGTCAAATCCATAATTAATGGACATGCTCCACCTCAGTAAATCTAAATCCCTTAGAGCCACACACTCGAGGGACTTGAACCTCAGCACAGAAATAAATAGAACTTGCTGGAGGGACAGGTTCATAACCCAGAGGCTCCCTTCGCTCTGGAATAGAATTCCAGTTCATGTGAGGCAGAGCACCTCACTGAATCTCTTCAAGAAGAATCTCGATAGGTGGATGGGGGATCGTAGGTTTGTCCCAGGGATTACTCCCGTGTCACTATTGGACAGAGGCACAGTAAACTAAACCTTAAAAAGGGCACAGTATACTCAAATCAAGGGGTGGCGTAAGCCATACAGAATCAGGCTAGGCTTATAATTGCCCCAGGGCAGATAGCCTAGTATGAACCTATGAACCTATGAAAAAAGGTCTGAGAACAGGTACCTAGAGCTCCTGAAATGCAGTAGCTGATCAGGTCCTGTTTCAGTACCCCACCCATGGCCCTCCTTCCTCAGATGTGAATAAAAAAAAAAACTCTTTTTTTTCTAGTTGCTACAGTTTATACCCCATGGATGAATTTTGGTTAAACAAAAAAAAAAAAAGAAGAAGAAAAAATCGATTTGTTTTAAAGCAAACTGCTTTATATTTTATGCACACAGAAACATGGAGCTCTATTCTGTTTAAACTGTAGCAATCTACTTGCCACATTTGTAGCAATCATTTGCTATAGTTTATACCATGCACAAATTACTACAGTGCTCAGGTTTAGTTAAAAAAAAAACAAAAAAAACTGTTTTTTTTTATTCTTTTAAACTGTAGCAGCCTGCTTGTTACAAATACATTAAGCAGTTGCTACTGCTTATATCCTGCACAGAGTGCTACAGCTCTCAGGTTATAAATAAAAAAAACACATTTTTTTCTCTTAAACTGAAACAGACAGTTTGCTACACATGTGCATGCACATAGTTTAAAAAAAGAAGAAAAACAAACACTCGTAGGCACTACAGTTTACACCGCACACACGATGCTGCAGTGCTCAAGTTTGACTGCAGTCACTGCACTGCTACAGTGCTCAAGTTTGACTGCATTCACTGCAATATGCATTAAAAAGACATCAGGACTGGCTGGCCAATTGTACCTAGTAACCCGGGGCAGCTGACTCCTTCAACCCACCCTACCTACACTACTGGTTAAAGTCTCCTAATGCAATGAAATTCTTGTTATAAGGAAGTTCAT
>NC_056743.1:778881574-779031574 GCF_019279795.1 Protopterus annectens | reverse complement strand
TTGTAAAATTTTTGCTTCATATTTGTGGTTATTTGGATTTTGAATAATGACAGGCATTTGAATTTCAGACTTCATGTTCTTCAGGAAGTGCATGGTAACACAAAACCTTTTATTCTAGCAATGTTCTGTTTATACAATTAATATTTGAAGCTTGTCACTATTTTGGGGGCTGTATTCCTCCATTATTGCCTTTGTCCAGGTTTTTTGTGCTGATAGGTTGAGAGCTATGATGCAAACTGAATTCATTGAATATGTTTAGGGAGCTGTATTCCCCCATTATTGGCTTTGTCTAGGTGTTTTGTGTTAAGAGGTTGAGAGCTATGGTGACAACTGAATTCACTAAATGATAGCCATTTAAGTTTCAGTCTACCTGTCTTTCAAGAAACAGCTGATTTGGCATAGTGGTGTGTTTCTCTGACTGTAGTGCACAGGGTTCAAGACATTGGTAATGAAATGCATGGTGGTAACACAATATTTTATTCTAGCAACTTTCCAAAATTATGCAAGCAATGTTTAAAATGTGTCCTTAGTTTTTCAGCTCCCCTGGCTAATACATTTTTTGGCTTTTTCCAGATTTCTTGTACTTCAAAGTTAAGAGATACAGTTGAGTGTCAAATGGATTTTACAAGGAGCTGAGAGCTTGAAGAGAAGTTTAATGCTGCTTATGTTGAGTTTGCTTGTATTAATAGTACAACAGGTAGTGTACTTGCTTTTTATGCAGAAGGCTGTGGGTTCTAATCCCACAGTATATAGATGCATTGCTGATACTGTACTGTGCTGTACTTTTAAAGGGGATAGATGCTGCAGTCCTGACAATGTTCTCTTTGGCAGAGATACCTAGTAACAATGAACCTGTTATCAGTTTGCCATCCATTCCCTATTGCAATATTGCTAGCTTATCATTTTGTTTATTGTAACATAGGCAATTTATTCCTCAGTGGCAACAGGTACTTTATTTGTCGATGAAACAATGAAATATAAAGTCATTTGCTAGCTGCAACCTCTTCATTAGTTACAGATCTCTTTAATGTGGAATTATTTAGATTACCTTTACTTCTGCAGAGATTGTGCATATTTACTGACACTGATGGATTGTAGAAGTTTGGGTAGACTTTTATGATGGAAATGTTCTGAACTGGGCAGTTTTGTCATTATTAGTGCATGCATTTTGTTTTATTGTTTACTGGAAAAATGTTCAAAACAATACATTTAAAATGCCCTCTAACAGCTGTACTGTATTATATGAGGAATATAATTTAATACAGTCAAGAAGGTGTATCAAAGAACACATGTATGTTTCTTGTGCAAGGGGCCTATGATTTGAAAATAGCCCAAAGTTAATCTTTATCTGCCACTGGCCAGATGTATTTTCTTTGAATGTGGGTTTCAATGCTGTTTCAATGAATGTGAGTTTCAAGGGCAGAGAAGTTATAATGCTAAGTCTATTTTCATTGTGAGACTGCATTGCTTTGTTTATCAGATTTCTATTAGTGTTTGTGCTGCAAAATGTAAAATAAAACTTTTAAATGAAATCCAAATCATTGTAGAAGTAAAGCAGCATGCAAATTACATTGTTTATGGTAAATGGGGTGAAATAGCCAAGTCATGGTACATTGGAGTAGCTGCAGGGGGGAGGCCCCATTCGACCATGATTTTGTGAGGAGGGGAAGGGCAGCAAACTCAGACAGCCCTGGGTGAACTATACCTCTTAACTGTCCAGATTTTTGCAGAATTAATAGATTTTTGCTTCTTATTTTTGGTTTGTTCCTCATAAAATTTGTAGTTTTCTTCATTCATTTAGGAATGAAGTCAGTAAATAATGACAGACATTGAGTTTCAGACTTCATACTCTTCAGAAAAATTCATGCTAAAGCAAGACTTGTTATTCTGTCAACTGACTATGTTTATACAAGAGCAACTTTTAGTACTGTTTGTATGTTTCCCTAATATATTTGGCCTTGTCCAAATTTCCTGTGTTAAGAGGATGAAAGGTACGCACAAATAAATCACTTTATAGAATTAGGTATACCCAAACCTCTCAACTGTCCCTGATTTTGTCTCAAATGTTGCTCTACCCCAATAATCCCGCTGCAAAATGGCAAATTTGGAAGAAAACGTGGATTGTTTACAATTAATAAATAATTGTAATGATCAGTTATAGATTACTTTTAATTTCAGAAATGCATGTAGATTCTCTTATTTTGTCAGCTGCTCAAGTTAACAGTAGTAATATTAAAAAGTGTCCCTTCTTTGACAGGTTCCCAGCTGTATTGTGTGGGTATTTTATATTTCTCCATCACATTTTAGGTCCGTTTTTCATAAAATTGTGGTTTTCTGGCAAATTAGTGGCAAATCATTAAAGACTGAAGTTAGAAAATAATGACAGACATTTGAGTTTCAGATTTCATATCCTTCAGAAAATAATACTAATGTTTGTTGAATGTTATAATCATATCTATTTTTAATTACTTGTATAAAATTGTTATGATATTTCTCTTGTATGTTAAAACAATAAACCTGTTTTAAAAAAAAGAAAATAATACTAATGCAAGACCTATTCTATTACCTTCCTAAGTTTATAAGAGCAATATTTATAAATTGTCATTATTTTTGGGCCTTTGCCCCACTTCTGTTTATGGCTTTGTCCAGATTTCTTGCTCTGAGGCTGAGAGATATGACAAATGTATCAGGGCCATCACCGTCAGCCAGAGACATTTAATTATGACATACTTGTTGCACCCCACTCCCCCACTTAGTGGCTTTGGATGTGTCCAAGCAAGGCAAAGAGCAGTTATGCAGTGTTAAGTGTGCAGAGTATTCCCCCCCATCCAAGGTAGACACAAGTACTACAGTGGCTTTTCATCTGTCCTTGATTTTGCAGAATATTCTGGTTTTCTGTCATATTTTTATACTGTTGATTTATGCTTCTTATTCAGAAAATGCACGTCATTACACTACCTGTTACTCTGTGTTTAAGTAGCAATGCATTAATAACCATCAGGTATGCTTGTCTGAGATTGTAAGATGCAAGTAAGCTTTAATAAGCATACTGTTAAAGGATTACCAACACTGAAACCTTTTTGTTGTTGCCATGCAGAGAATATTTACATAACTAAATAACATATAAGCCTTGGGTATTGAAATGCATATGACAGTATTTGTAATAAAGGACAGGATTTCAGTATTTTCAGAACTTCACTACATTTGTTGGACACTTGCAGTCATCTCTGCAGGCTTTACCAGTAAACTAAACAGAGTGCCGATATGTCATGTGTGGTCCATAACCTGTGCAGTAATCCTTTTACCAATTTATCTTAAGCTTGTTTGTTCATTTTTTTATTTTGATCATGTTTTCCCCATGAAATAAGTAGATAGTTGTTGTCAGGCAGCAGGTCTTTTTTGGATAAGAAACATTTGTACAAGTGGGGGTATCACAGAGATTGCTACGTTCAGCATGTTACTTGGTACTTTTATAAAGCTGAAAATATATTACAATTAGAACTGCAGTGCAAGGAGAAGTTGTTTGAGTTGAGAGCTGCTTGTTTTTTTTACTTGATTTTGACTGGCATTTCAGTAATGTATTTAAAAAGTAATTTATTTTTTGATTTAAAGATGGCTGCCATTCTGTAAACACTACTGATCTGCATCTCTGCATATAATCTGTGGAAATCTAAACCCTGAGATGGTATCAAGAACTTTTAAATAGTAAATCTTGGTAAAAATAACTTCAGCTGCATCCATCTAGTATCCAGGAGGTGAACAAACTAAGAGAAAATATACTATCCAAGAGGATTATTACAGAATATCTGTCTCTGAAGAGATTCTCAAACAAAGGAGCTGTCTATTCAGAAGAATCTGAGCTCTACTGCTGACATAAATGTCGAGGGAAGATAAAAATATGGAAACAACTACTACAAAAACGAAACTTTCAGAACTGCAATCACCGGAAAAAGATGTTATTTCGAAAAGACAAAAAATTATTAAACAACAGGAACAATTAAAAACAGGGACTAAAACTAAGCCTGATTCAATGCTGAACATGGAGGATATCAGAGTTGCTCTGTTACCCATTCAGGAAGCTTTAAAAGAATTAACTGTACAAATACAAACCCTTGGAATATCCTGTACTCAAATTCTTGAGAGAATGGATAAAAGTGAAGCACGGATAGCAGACAATGAAGATAAACTAAATTTGTTAGCAAAAAAATCAGATGCACATGAGCTTGAGATTCGATCTATGCAAGCCAAAATAACTGATTTAGAGGCAAGATCTAGAAGGAACAATGTAATTGTCAGAGGAATACCGGAGTCTGTACAATATAATGACTTAATTACATCCATTCTACAAATATTTACAAGTATTCTTGCAGATCCAGATGTGTCAAAACAAATAATCATAGAAAGAGCCCACAGAGCTCTAAGGGAATCACAGGCTTCTAGCAGTCCAAGACCTGTATATGTTAAAATTTTAAATTACCAAGATGTTAGCAAGATTCTCTCAAATATCAAAAAAAATGGAGGGTATGTTATTTGGAACAATAATATAATTTCTGTGACTCAGGACTTACCTCTCCAGATCAGGCAAGCTAGACAAATGCTATCCCCTTATTGTAAACTTCTTATTGAAAAACATATAAAGTTTCAGATGAAGTATCCTAATACTTTAATATTCACAGTCGAAGGGTCCAAATATTTGGTTTCGTCAAAAAACGAAGCAAAAGCTACCTTTTTGAGACTTTTTAAGGTTTTGCCTGCTTCTGAGACTTGATCTGGCTCTCCGTAGCGACTGGCATGGTATCCGAAGCTGGGTTTAGCTGCTACTGTGGATCGTGGTCCTGGTAATCCTTTGTTTGCTTCATGTTCTGTGTTGGGCCCCTTTCTGGTGAGATAAGAGTTCGTTTTTTTTAAATCCTAGACTTCCGAGGCTGTTTTCCGAAGATTTATTGTCTCTACAAAGTCTCCTCTTCTGCGTAGTGACAGGAAATGATTCTGTAGCTTCTAAGGAGGCTTTATTCACTGTGACACTTCCGGGAGTGCGTCGCTGATAAGGATCCCCCTTCGCGATCGTTTAGACTGTTTTGCAGGCTTGGGAAGCCGAAGAGGATTATGCTGGACTGATTTAAGTAAACGTAACATTGTAGAAGGCTCTAAATAGCACTTTAAGCACATATGTCCAGGATACTGCATGCTTATTTCTCCGAAGGGTAAATAGACTGCATTCGTAAATCGGAGCATAGTTGATGTTCTTGAAAACAGTATTGCTTCAGTTAGCCAAGATTTGTGTGTTCAGTACCTGCAATGTGTTCAGAATCACCAGCATCTGTGGTTTATATGAGGTTACAGCTAGTGATAGCATATTTAATACAGATTTGAATTTGTTTTTGTTACTCCTTTTGCTCTTATTAGTATTGCTGGAGTTGTCTGGATCTTTGTCTTTTATATTGCTCTGGTTTCTGTTTGCATATTCTGGCGTTTTGTGGCTTTGGTCTCTTGGTACGTAAGATACTGTAATGGTTGGATACATCAGGTTCAGTTATCAGACTACCTTTGTATTTTTTCTTGAAGTGCTATATCGGGTTTTCTTGTGTCTATGTTTTTGAACTGTGAGTTTAGGGGGACCTTAGATGATATAAATTTCGTCTCTACTGCTAATGCTTTGTGGTTTAGGTTTCCGGTGTTTTTCAGTTACTTCTGTAGCACAGTATTTGTATGGTCCCCAGTGCAATAGTCTTGTCTCACTGTCGAGAAAGGAGTGTGTCATAATAATGATGAATAAGGAATGGTTAGACAGGTAAGCATTTAGGGCAGGATTCTCTCTTAACATATTAAATGTCTGTATGTTGGGGCATAACACTGAAAAATGCTGATGTTATTAGCTTAAACATGTGAAAATGTATACCTAAACGTCAGGATTGTTTGGATGCTTATAGGAATATATTTTTACAATAATGCAGGTTTTGAAATGTAAATAACCTTCTCTAAAAACTGAACTCTCATTTTATTGTATAAACAAGGGTTTGTTTTTTTTTTAATACAGGTAATTTGAATTGTTCACTTGAAGTTTAGTTAGAAATAAGGAATGTTAACTATTTTTACATAATAGATGTATATGTAATGTTTTGATTTGATGTTTCTAAACAGTAATAACTTTTTATTAGGATGAGACAATTATTACTTATATGATGTTTCTAGTTAGATAATTAATGATTTACTCACAAGTAACTGATATAAGAGATGTGGATCAATAGTGGTGTTTAATAGGGAATGTTTAGATTAGGCTTTGTAGAATTAGAGTTAGGTGTTATAGGTTTTGATTATACTATATGTTTCATTTATTTTTACCTGAAATTTATATCAAGGATTATGTTAGTAGTTAATACAATTGTTTACTCTATGCAAAACCTATACATATCCTGGTCCAAGGGTAGAGTGGGTAGGCACTGGTATGGGACGGGATATCAAGAATGCTTCCAAATCATTTATATTGTCAAAAAGTCTCTGAGTACACTTGATCTTTTCCTTTTAAAGATTTCAAAAAAAATGAATAACAGAGTAAAATGTGGGAAATAGACTCATGGAATATAAAAGGGCTCCAGAACTTAAAGAAGAGGAAACTATTTCTGCATTTACTTTTGCAGTCTGGGGCATGTTTTACACTACTTCAAGAAACACATTTAACTAATGATCAATGGGCGGAGATCAAAAAAAGGAAATGGATTAGAGAGGTTATAGCTTCAGAAGGTAAGACCAATAGTGCAGGGGTAGCTATAGTTATTAAAAATCAATATCAAGGTAAGATTCTGGACTCTAAAATAGATAAGGAAGGAAGATGGTGTTTTGTTACTCTCTCTTCTAAGATACATGATAAACCTATCTTACTTTGTAATGTATATGTACCATGTAGTAATCAACAATGTTTTATAGCATCATTATATCCATTGTTAAACCAATATAATAATTATTATATAATAATAGGAGGAGATTGGAACTCGTATCAAAATCCAAAACTGGATAGGTCTTGTTCACAAAGGTCATTTAATAGGCAAGCGGTGGTTGCATTAAATGATTTGAAAGAAGATTTCCAACTATATGACCCTTTTAAATATACGAATAATCCTTCCAATACAAACAATTTTACTTTTTATTCACCGTGTCACAAAATGTGGTCGAGATTAGATTTTTTTTTGATTTCACAAACAATGATTAATTTTGAACCATTAGTTTTCATACATGCGCGTTTTTTGTCGGATCATTCAAAAATTTCCTTACACTTTTCTAAAGACTCTATGCATAATTTCTCTCACAGGGGCTATAATTGGTCTTTAAACCCAAATCTATTAAATAAGGAAGAAATAATACAGGAAATCACAGATGTTCTTAATAGTTTATTAGTTAAGTTGGAGAATTCTCAACATTCTCCTGATATAGAATGGGCAACAGCTAAGACGCAAATAAGGGGGATCTTCTTGCAAAAAGCTTCATATTATAAAAAAAAGTATACTAGAGAGATACAGGATTTGGAGGTTAAAATAAATTCACTTGATCAACAGTTGATTCTGAATTACAACACTCAAACAGAGGAGGAATTATTCAAATGCCAAAAAGATCTTTTCCTAACTCAAAATAATAGGTTGACGTTTTATGAGCATAAAATGTTAGTGAGGTATGCTAGTCATATTCAAACACCATCAAGGGCATTAGCTAGAATTATCAATCAATCAAAGTCAGCATCTGTAATTTCGGAAATACAGCTTGGTAGCACAATATATACTAAAACCGCAGATATTATAAATGTTTTTGAAAGAATATACTCAGATATTTACGCGGATCAAAAGGATCTATCTTTAAATGGATCTACTGAGGAATTTTTCCAGAAAATTAATTTTCCAAAAATAGATGACATCTCCCAAGAAGTTCTAATTAAACCTATATCGAGGGAAGAAATAACTGATAGAATCAAAAATTTCAAGTCATATAAGGCACCGGGGCCTGATGGCCTGACTGCTGAATTTTATAAAACTTTTTGTGATAATCTGGGTAAAATACTAGTGATTGTATTTAATTATATAATTAATAATAGAATTAATGATATCCATTTTAACGCATCAAAAACTATTCTTATACCTAAAATGAATACTGATACTCAAAATCCGGATAATTATAGACCAATCTCACTTTTAAATGTTGATATGAAAATTCTGACTTCTATCTTGGCTAATAGATTGAAAAGAATTATGAATCAAATAATTTCTAGCGAACAAGCTGGTTTTGTAACTGCCAGACAAACAAGTGATAATACATTAACACTACATTCATTAATTTCTTATGCTAGGCAAAAGAATTTAAATATTTATGCACTCATAATTGATGCGCAAAAGGCTTTTGATAGGGTTGATGTAGGATTCTTGTTTGACACTTTGCCACAGTTTAACATACCCAAGGAATTTATATCATGGTTACAAATTTTATATACTAATCCCTACACTACGTTGTATATTAACAAAAGTTTCTCTAAAAGAATACAACTTAAAAATGGAACACGACAGGGCTGTCCCTTGTCTCCCTTGTTGTTTTGATCCACTCTTCTATATGCTGCGCCTATCTTCACTAACCTCAAAAAAACCAGCCTTAGCAAACTGACAACCTGCTATAATAACATTGCCCGCTTTGCTACTGGTAATCCCTATAGAACTCATCACTGCCTCAACTTACAACTTCTAGGCTGGCCTGAGTTTCAAAACTATCTTTTAATCCATCAACTCTGCATTGCCCATAAAATACTATACCAACCTAATAACACCCCAATACTCTCTCAACTCATAACCCCATATAAAAATCTCAACTCTCTCCGCTCATCCAGCAAACTTCTGACAAGTTCAACAAAGTCTAATAATAATGCTGGTGACTCTCTATTTACCAATGCTATTGGGTCAAAATGGAATTTGTTACCCACTAGCTTAACAAAGATAACTTCATTGCCCCTCTTCAAACAAAACATTAAAAGGCATTTCCAAAATCACTGGCTTTGCTCCTGTCATAAACCTGATTAGTCTATCTCTATTACTACCCAACAAAACCCTTATTCCCATCCTCATTATTTCCCCTTACCCTTTCCATATAAATCCAATCAATTCTTTTGTCACTACTTGTTAATTGAGAATTGAACTGTATGGAGTAGTCATAGTAACTAACTCCTGTACTAGTATTTTACACATAAGAGTGTTATCTTTTATTTTTATTTTTATATGTTTTTACTTGCTAACTCTATTACTAACTCTTAGATGTTCATTATTATTAGTACTGTTAGTACATTTTATATAACAATTTGTGTGTGTAAACTTTTTTACTTCTTCTTAGAATGTATCTCACTTTGTGGAGCTTTTCTCCCCGGGCCTCTACTGAAAATGGAAATTCTTCCAGCTAGACTAGCCCGGTCAACAAATGTAAAATAAATAAATAAATAAAATTGTTTAATATATATTTAGAACCTTTATTTTTATATATTAAACAGAATGTATATCATAATCCACCCATATTATATGGAACAAAAATATCCATGGCGGCGTTTGCTGATGACCTTAATATTTATTGCACAACACCAATATCAGATACTGAAAAATTACTGAAAGCGGTGGAGAACTTTGCGGTAATATCTAATTACAAAATTAACCTTAAAAAAACAAGCATATTTCCCTTAAGGACTCCAAAACCCTTTTCACTTCTTTCATTGGTGGGACAGGTTAAATCTGAAGAGAAAATTAAATACTTGGGTATTACCTTTTCTACAGATGATAAGGAGTTTTATAACACTAACATTAAATTAGTCTGGGATCACATAATATTAGACTTTAAAAGATGGAAAAATCTAAAGTTACCGGTATTAGCAAAAGTCGCAATTATTAAAATGAATGTTTTACCCAGATTATTATATATATTTAGATCTGCTCAAGTATCCATTTCAAAAGGGTTTTTTAAACAAATCCATAGGGAATCCGCTAAATTTATTTGGGATCCAAAAAAGACCAGAATATCATATGACAAATTAATGACCCCAAAAAATAAAGGGGGACTAGATCTACCAAATTTCGAAATGTACTATTTAATAATAAATTCAAACAGAATCTTGAAAATTACTAACTATGATATATCTAGCAATAAATGGACACCAATGTGGGTAATTCTGAACTATAAACATATCTCGAATTTGAATATTAACCCCAAAGCAGTACCTTTTTTAAAAAAGGAAATGATTAAATCGTATGATATAATGGAGCATATTAAATTATACACAATGTCACTACAGAGTTTGTTTGGATCTCTAAATCTTATCCAGCATATGATGGTGTTCCAACCTTTTCATAGAAATCCTAACTTGAAAATTAATAATAAACTAATAAATCTTAAAACTTTTCCTCTTATGATGAATCTTACCTTACTTGATATATATCCTTACTTAAAAGAATCCATTAATACAATAAGACAAGAAATGAATCTGCCCAAGTCATATTCAACTATTTTGAGACAGATTAAGGAGCTAGCTATAAGTTATTTTGATGACTTTAAAATTAAAGATGAGGAAATAACAAAATGTCTTAACTTATGGCAATCTCTTCAACAAGATGTCAAATATATAACAGCCACTAATAAATTAATAAAGGATTTTAAATTTCAGAATTCAGTACTTATTTCAAAATATTGGAGGGAGAAACTACCACTTACAGAGGATAAGCAGTTCATGAAGGCAATTAATCTAACAACGAAGTCAATATCTTTCCAAAAATTAATGTATACTCAACTTATGATTTTTGGAAATGCCTACTACACTCGCCTCAGATTGCACAAGTTTAATTCTAAAAACTCTCCAGTCTGTCCATATTGTACAGATCAAACAGCAGATCTTCTTCATATGTTCTAGAGCTGTAAATGTATCTATAAACTCTGGAATTCGTTAAAACTGCAACTCCAAAAGATGGGATATCAAAGTTCAACACTTTCATGGGAATTCACGATATTACATATCCCTCCAAAACAACTTCCTAGGACCCAAATCACTATATTTATTAATATTTTCTTACTAATGAAACTTTATATAGCCACAAACTGGTTAAACCCATCTCAAATTTCATGGAACAATTTTAGGACTTTAGCAATAAGACATATATTAGCTCACAAATTACTTTTGAAGGACCATAATAAAAATATTAATAACCCAAAGATATGGGAACAAATTTTTAATACCATACTGGCATAATATATGAAGATCGAGTGTATTCTGAGAAATATATACTCATTACGGGAAAAGATGTTAATAAGTAAAGATTGAGATAACTGACTTATGTTAAATTCTTTTATTATATGTTTCTGTATAACTTGATGTTACATTTGGAGGCATTCATGTAAATATTGTATATATGTTTTTTTTTTTTGGGATTGAACTAGATAGGATAGTTAGAAAGTATTAATAATTTTTTGTTTTGTTTAAGTTTGTATGGAAAATACTAAAACAATAAAGATTTATTATTGAAAAAAAAAAAGTTCACAATAGTGAACATTCAAAGAGCGATTACTTTAGAGTTAATCTAAAGTGATCAAAAATGCAAAAAAGCTGAAACTAACCCCTCCACACCCCCTGCTGTGGGATAAGGGCAAATTACCTTACCCAGGTCAAACATGATTCCATACAAAAGGCTGCTGGCAAAAATTTGATTTGAGGGAACATTTGCTCGTGTGACCATTCAATTTTTTTACACCATTAAAAACGTTTACCTATATGAGTGTTTGCTTTTTCAAACTCTACCTGTGTCTGCATGTTTGTGGTATGTAATTTGACTCCTGGCTTAGAGTGGCTGCTTTCTGTTGCTGTGGTGATGATTTTTGCTTCATGATTTTACTTCCTGTCTCTTCTAACAGTGCTTCAATCTCTCTTTCTGGAGTTTATATTTTTAGCTTCTTCAGGAGATTATTTTTTGCCTTATTGGTTGTATTTTACTATTCTGTTTAAACAATGTATATAAAGCTGAGGTTTTAGTGCTTTTATTACTGTAAAGTATATTTAATTTGTGCCACAATCCTGTTCTCTTTTTTGTTCTGTGTGTTCCTATTATTATTTTTATTCAGATTTAGTAATGCTTTTGAATTGGGGATGTGTATTTCTGGTGTCTGATTTTTTTTTTCGTTGATTTACTGGTTTGTTTTTTTTTTTTTTGTTTTTGGAATATTTCTGTAATTGATGTTTTTCCCTATTAAACAAGTTTTCAAAATTCAAAAAAAAAAAAAAAAAAAAAAAAAAAAAAAAAAGTAATTTATTTTTTCATGCCTCAGAACCTTTTTGTTTCCATCTAGATATTAAGTAAGCTGTCATGAAGCCAATGCATTGAAATATTTTTTTTCTTCTACACTTCATTTTGTCGTGACGGGACTCTTATAATGATGGTTTGGTACCCAGGGCAGCGTATTTAATTAAAGTCCCATTTTTGTGGTTTTTAGCACAGCCCCGCCCCTTTCTAGTTGGACACACACCATTCCCATTGGCCCCACCCATTCAACTGTCTCCTGCAGCCCCCCCCTTTGATTTGAAGTCACCAGCCGCCGCTGTGTAGGACTAATGTGTGGGTAAAGCAATGATAAAGTACAGTGCATGATTCTAATGCAGCAGAGGAGAAGCACTAATGTCCTGAAACATGTATACCTCTTACAGCAATAGTGTGCAACACATACATACATAAGTAATAATAATAATTTGTTAACCAGGTAAACTCACTGGACACTCGGTCCCTTTTCAGGGATGACTTGATAGCAGTGTCTAGTTACATAACTTACTGAAGGTTACACAGTAGGTGAATGGGGGCTGAGGGAATCAAATCTGTATTTCAGGAACAACTGCTGACAGCCTTCTGCACCACCTGCCAGACATGTAAACATGACCAAAACCTGCAGTGCAGTTCAGGAAACACTATAGCAGGTGCACACATGGAGCTACTACTGAGAACAGCAGGGTTACTTTCCATGCAGATAACCCAGCTCTGAGTAGGTGCAAGCCTTTACATAACCAGCTGCAAAACATTAGCTAGTCTATCTATAGTTTAATACTGGTCCATAATCTGGCAACCCTCAACATTGAACTGAGGATCAAAAATAAAAGTACTCTGTCTGAGTTCAGGACCAAAAAAAGAAAAGTTTTCTTCTTTCTACAGTTGCAGTACCACCTTCACAGCACTTCAGTCCTCTCAGCAGTATTGTGTAGACATTCCTATCTGAATGCCAGTATTTCAATAAAGCCCCTTAGCAACTGCCAAGCATAGCTCCTAACACTTTGCACCCAGGGTGGCTGCTCCCTTCTCCCTCCTCTAGCTGCACTTCTGGGCAGCTGTGCCACACAGGGGTGTCTGTATATGACTACAGTCACCAACACACATGCAAGCTTTTAGTAAACATTTCATGAATCAGCTGCACTGCATGGCTACACAAAACTTGGGTATATGCACAGAAAAAAGCCTAGTCATACATTTGCATGCACAAGACATATTACTCTGTCATGCCAGGCTTCCTCCCCAACCTTTCACAATGGCTGTGGTGCTGCTAGAACATGACAGCATTGCTGGTTCTTCACCAGGTTACACAAATGTACAAACATATATCTGTGTGCATGCGTGTGTGTGTGTACTTACTGTTTTAGCCTGCCAGAGGGTTGATTGTTTAGAGCCAGAAAATTAGAGACAGAATGAGTGCAATAAATTGTATGTTTTGCAGTCATGACCCTAGATATGCAATATGACAGAAAAGTGCTTATAAAAGACAAATGTACTGTGTTTCTAACACAGCACTATGGCAAGACCATACATATACAACACCAATTATGTTACACATCAGGACTGCTGGAGAACTGTCTACCTTCAAAATGTTATTCACCAGTGTAGCTCATGTGATGCCCCACCTCTGGCAGCAGTAATCAAGGAGCCTCAGTCCTCACCACTAGCACCAGTGGGGGATGTACATTGGGAGGATGACAGGTACACACACGTTATTTCCAGATGCAGCTCTCTGCATCAAGTGTAATTTCCTTTAAGAGCACACAGAGACCACAGTCAGTCCAGGGCTAGTTTCTCCCTCTTTCTCCAGATCCTCAATAAGAGTCCCCACTGGCATAGCTACAGGGTTGAGATCTCAGCTGAGTGGCCAAGCCAACCAACCAGTGTTTGTGTCCCTGCCCAACTAGCTGACACACACACTCTTGGAGATTTGTTTTACACACACACACACACACACACACACACACACACACACACACACACACACACACACACACACACACACACACACACACACACCTAGGAAATTCTGGTACAGGTTTATTAGCTATGCTCCCTTCTGCCCAGACTATAAGGTAGTTATTACTGCCACCCACCAACTCTTTATCAGCTACTTTAAGGCCCTTAACAAAGGGTGTCCAGTCTTGCTGTGTAATGTTACTGTCAATGCAAATGGTAGTTTTACCAAGAGCAAGGCTATTAGGACTGGCCTATACACTGTCACCAAATAAATATGCAAGCACTCTCAGAGCTTAATTGTGTCTAGAAAGACCACCAACAATGACAGGTTTAAATATATTTAGTAATAAATAATAAAAGAACAAGAAAATACTCAGCATATGATCACAGTAACATCACAGTTCAGAATCACAGGAAATATTTAAAACAGCATTGACACATAATTATTTACAAAATTCCAGATATCTGGACTGGCAGTACCTCCTTTCATTTTATTTCAGCTTTCAAGACAGTTTCTGCCTCATGAAAACTTGGTTTATAACAGGGACTGTCCCATACTCATCACCAGCAGATTGCCTTTTGTCACAACAAAACTATTAGCAACTACCCCTAATTCATAGTTTTATAGTATAGTACTAGGCTATCTGCCCTGGGGCATTTGTAAGCCTAGCCATAGTGATGTGGCTTTTGCCACCCCATGAAATGGTACAGTGAAATGCAAAACTTTAAACAATTGCAGGTCTTCCCCTATTCCTCTCACCATGATTTATACACACACACACACACACACAAATTTATTGACTTTGGTTTTGTTGACAAGGCAGTTAGTCAGCTGTGAAGGGTTCTTTCACTTTTGTTATACTACTGCTGTTGTCAATTTGCATGCATGAATGTGTTGCATGTGTTAATCTGGCTGACCTTTCACGGTAGCTGTGTGACTATAGAGTTAGTACATGTAAGAAATGAGGTGTAGGTTGAGGCATAAGGGGGTTCGCACCCCATGCAAATGCTCTTTTTTTCAGAGTTTGTGTCTTTTTTATCTGTTTTTAATAATGATCATAAATTTCCAAGTAATATTTCCCCTTCAAGTACATGCAGCTGACCACTGCATAGTGATTGCTTTGAAGCTGAATATATGATGGCTGGCTTTTGTAGTTTTCACTGTTTGCTGATATAATATATATATATATATATATATATATATATATATATATATAATATATATATATATATATATATATATATATATATATATATATATATATAATTATATAATGTATATGTGTTTGCAATCGTTAGTACCTTGAATTAGTATATAATAAAAGACAACTCACATTTTTACTGTTCAAACTTCTGAATGTTAAACAAATGTGCATCCCACCCATTTTGTACTGTAGCATGCAGGCTATGCAAACACTTGATCTCTTCGGCCCTGCGTGAGCTAGAAACTGACAACCTGAAGCATGTCATGCTATCTTTTAACAGTTGTACTTAATTCTCATGAAAGGAAGTCTTCTTAATATTTAGAACATTTCTGAAGCTCCTTTGAGTTTACTTACTTTGTCAGGTGAGCATATTCAGCAGGTAGACTTATTTCCAAATGCATCATGTGAAATTTAAACAACAAAGTAATGCAAGAGCAGTATCAGATATTTATCAAACCACTGCAGACATCAATACAAGAACAATCTTACCCAAACAGATGTAACCTTCTGAATAGTCAAACGGCAAGAAAGTGAAGTGCCAGAAATCTGCTTGTGGTGCTTAGAAATTTGCTAGAATAGCAAGATTTGCATTAACACTCATTTTTTGAAGAATATGAGGTCTGAAACTTAAGTATCTGTCATTATTTAGTGGGTTCAGTCCTTAGTGATTTGCCAGAAAACCACAAATTTTATGAAGAATAGACCAAAAATATGAGGCAAAAATATGGGCATTCTGTGAAAATCTGGACAGTTGAGAGGTTTGCTGGGGGGCAAAACTCAACAATACAAATAAGAACAGCAAAATAACAGACACATATTATTTAATAAAACATGGTCACAAATGTGGTATATTACTGCTGAATAATAATGAAGCTGTGAAGGCACATACATACTGATAACTACACAAATAAATGATTTGTCAGTCTAGGGCACAGGATCACATCTTAACTAGTAACAAATACTTCATTTTCTAAATAAAAAGAAATGTTCATATAGAGACACACACACACGCGCACACACACACACACACACACACACACACACACACACACACACACACACACACACACACTCTCTCTTTCTCACTAAATAGTAAACATTATGCATATTAGGTAGGAAAATAAGGAAATAATCTAGGAGAGTAATTTAGTAAAGAAGAGTAGCAAAATAAAATATCTATAATGACCACAGATAACATTTAAGAATAGCTCATATGATGTCTGGAATTTCACTCCAAGAAAAGGAAATTAGATTTGTTTAGCCCCTGGAGTCAATGGCCCTGTTTACAGGGTCCTGTCCTCCATTTATTCTAACTGCTGCTGTTAGTGCAACAGCTGTGGATTTCTGTCACATAACACATAAGTAGTACCCAGGCTTAACTTATACCAAAACACCCACCCAGCTATCCATACTATTCCCAACTACTCCACTGCAGATTGTAAATAGTGCAGTGCTATGAATGCTTGATTGTCCCTTACAGCTGCAGAAACCTGACACACAATGGATGCTTGCAGAATGTGCAAACATAAGGACAAAACCAGAAAACAATCAGTGCCTCTTGAAAGACTAGGGATAAGTCAGAAGGTACTACTGGAAAGACCTGTTTCATAAAACCAGGAGTAAACTCTTGGGGAAAAAAGTATCAGAAACATGATTCCATTATTGTAGTGATATTGCAATGAATCTTCAAAAAGCCAATTATTTTTTGTTGCTGTTAAATAAAAATGATATTTATTTATGTATTGATTGCCCCATTCAGAATGTATCTGACCCGACACTTGCAGCAGCTGGAGAGGCCACAAAAGTTCCTCACCAAAAGGATAAAGGGTCTCAAACATCTGTCCTATGCTGCCCGACTGAAAGAACTCCAGCTCTATCAGTCGCCACCGCTTGCTCAGAGGTGACCTTTGATGAATATGCTTCACCTCAAAAAAAAAATAGAGAGAGGTCACAAGGGAGGAGACTTAAAACACGACCACACGCTATTAATAGGGCTGGTTGGGAGGATAGATCACATCACAAAGACTCCTTATGCTGTGGAATAAAATCCCGTATATGTACCTGGCTGGCTGGCCAAGAGATTCAGAAATCTGGACCAATGGATGATGAGATCCAGGATATACCCTAGGGATCTCCTCAGTCACTGCTCAACAGCACAGCAAAATAATGGGTATCCCCCCCATAAAAAAAAGGTGGCGTAACCAAAACTATGGGCTAGGCTTGTAAATGCCCTCGGGCAGATAGCCTAGTATGAACCTATGAACCTATGAACCTATGATTGATTGATTGGCTGGATTATTTTTCATACAAAAAGAGATACCTAAACTGCATACCTTAAATTTGTCACCACAAACTTACCAAATATTTGGTTGAAAAAGTAACTACATTGTGAAGCATTTGTGTCCACTTCAATAGTTGTTTTAACATAAAAATAGTTTTTTCTAGCAGCAGGTGAACCTTAACTTTCTGTGAGCTTTATTTTACTTCTACCTTAAGAAACAACTAAAATAAATATTCTGCTCTATAGATAAGTATCTGTCAACAGTTTAATTATAGCTGCTAATTAAAGTTTTTTAATTCATATCTTGAGAACATGTATTTATTTACAAATATGGTATGTGATATCTACAGTACAATCTGCAAAATAACAATTAAGATCAGAAGTTATGAACTGCGTCTTGTTCAGAATTTCAGAAATGACTCAAGTCTCATTTATAAAGTGGGGTGAAGTAATGACCATGTCCAGAACTGGTAGGAAGCCTTTTACAATTACCTACAATTTTTCATATATTTTAAGACACATCCTCATTAACAAGGGTGAGGACATGTCACATGATGATCATTCAGCTTTAATGATGAGAAATTACTTGTTTAAATGGAACTCAGACAGCAACTGTGACATTAATAAAATGATTGGAATGGCTATATTGTATGTTGGGGAACATAATCTAACATATTCCAGTTTCAATATACCTGTATTTTCCAGTTTCAGCATACACTTCTAATTTTGTAGTATCTGGAAATATTATAATACATATTTCAGTATATCTTTCTGATATGCTTTTATAGATAAATAACCTTAAGCCTTTATAAGTAAATATAAATAAATCATTTTCAGGACCTTATTACTTCAATAAGCAAAACAATTTTTTAGACATTCCCAGTGGAAAAGTTGATTTATAGTACCCACTAAGAAATGACTTTTATGGAGTAATGTGTTTTCTTTCTATGCTTCTGTACAATGATGTTTACTTTTACTATTCTTAATATTCTGATTTCACCTAAGCTGTTTTTGTCATATTTTAGACTGGATTTTAACTGAGTTTTAACTTATAGATATTCTTAAGCTGCTTGCCTTTTCAAGCAGCATAATATAAAATGGTTTATTTACAATTTTTCTTTTAAATTTAAATCAAAGCAGAGGTATTTATTTTTTAGATTGGCATAAAACCACTAACAGGATTTAATTTTCACAGAGCAAAGTCTAAAACATTTTCATTATATTTTCTGGAGAAGCGTGTTCATCTCCCCATTAAATTATATGGCATTATATTCTTTTATACATCTTTGCTTCTTTCATAAAGGAACACATGAAGAGATGGAGAATCTCATAATAAGACTCCCCTTCTCAGACACGCTTTCAGGAAGGTCACCTGTTCCTAAGCTTAGGTCCCCCAGACCAGCTGCACCTCTTTCAAAATGAAAGTGAGACCTGACAAAGGGCTCCTGTTTTAATCTGATTTCTGGCTATGGTATGGGAGACTGTCAGAATTTTATTCAACAGTCCCACTCCCAACACAGCATAAAACGCGTGCACACACAAATCACACATGCATAGACAGACAGACACACACACACACACACACACACACACACACACACACACACACACACACACACACACACACAAAATGTCCTCTACTTTTTTCTATCCTGTCCTTCAAGCTTTTATCTTCACTACCTGACTGCCACTGGCAGTCACCATTAATCTTCCTTGGGTTAAATCATCAAGAAAGCCCCCCTCCCCCACTTCTGACCCTTGCCTCCTGCTCTCATTTACACTACAAACCCATGGCACACTCTCTGCAGCTCTCTCCCTGCTGGACCTATTGTTCTTCTCAGAGAATGTGTCATTTTCTTTCTTTTTTTTTTTTTAAATACAATCCAGTGATCCTTGCCAGCTGCCACTGAAAAATGCTAATTACACATGCATGCATACATATACCCTCCCTTATTATTATCCTTTATTATTAGCTCTGTTCCTTTTTTTTAATTTTATGGACGGCAGGTGGAAAAGTGTGCTCTGTCTGTTTTCTTAAGTGAGCACTGTATATTTTAAGCCATTCAAACAGTTACGAGATTCCTAAAAATGGAGAGAAGGAGTGCAGTTATAAAACTTTGGGGGATGCTGATGAAAGATGGCAGCTGACAGCCTGCCATCTGTACTGTGAGGTGTGTACTTCATACCTATACTGCTCAAGCTGCCATCAATGTTCATTTATAAAGGAAAAGAACAATTGGGAAGAAAAAGTTGCAAGGGTGCTTTGAAACTGGTAGCCCCTAATTAGAGATGTATTTTTTTCCATTTGCATTGTATTTGTAACATTTTAAATGTGTTACTAGTGCAGTCAAAAGGAAATAAAATAGTTAATGGAAGCCCTACTACATTTTGTAGCAATGGTGTTTATTTAATGAGGCATAGCTGAATCTGGAAAGGGTTTGGAGCAGGAAATATTTAAGACTCAGAAATATAATCAAGGCATATTTGTATACATTGAAATTGTTACTTAGTGCCTTGAACTGCAAATGTTTTAGAGTAAATATATATTTAAGACCCATAACTGTAATCAATGTAATATATTCATAGGAGGAGAAAAGTTATCCCCCGGTGAACTGATTTCAAGAATATACCAGTATGTAATGTAACTCACAGCCTAGTTGTAGTGCTAGTGTTGGCTGAATTAGTTGTTGTACACATTATTCAGTGCATTACTACACTTAACTTTTAACTCTAAAGTATCAGTTAAAACTATTCCTCTATTATTAGTTTTTTCATAATCTTCTCCACCTTAGCTTTCCTTAGCACTACTGTATATACAAAATCCATTACTTGCCATCTTGTACACATAATTTTGTTGCAGCATTGCCTTACACTGTTTTATGCTGTCCTATCATTCTTTAGTTATTACATTTCTGTATCCCCCCTTTTAATCAATTTTGATAGGTTGTCTAATTTAAAATCTTGCATATGTGTGACTTGCTTAAACACTGTTTTGTTAGTTTTGTGTTGGTCTCCATTTCATGAAGTTTCATCTTAAATTTATGTATGTAGTTAATGTACTTCAGCTGTATGTTTCACTTATTGTTCTTATTTTATGGGATGTGCAATCATGAACTGGTCATACGTGTTTTATAGTTACTGCTAGTTTATAGTGCTGGCATTTTAATCTTAGGCATTTATTAGTTTGGCACAGGGTAACATTTTGCCTGTATTGTTTGATTTTGCTTGCCCCAACTTATTGCTGTAAGTGTGCTTGGATAAGTCCAGTTACCTGGTTCCAAGCAAATAATCAATAAATACATTTTCACAATGTATTCGATTAGCAGATAAGTCAGTGGAGAAGGAACTTGTTTTAACATCATTGTATTACATTTAACCTGTACCATACCTCACAAACGTCAAGATTCACACAAATGTCCAGATTTTTTGCTTTTATATTTTAGAATGGTTTCTCATAAAATTTATGGTTTTCTAGAAAATCACTGAGGACTGAAGTCACTAAATAATGACATACATTTGAGTTTCACATTTCATATCCTTCAGAAAAATGTATACTAACACAAATCCAGCAATTTTCTAAATTTATAAGAGCAATATTTAAAATCTCTCCCTTTTTTGAGCCTTTGCCCCCATTATTTTAGGCTTTGTCCAGATTTCTTGTGCTAAGAGGTTAAGAGATATGCCCTGTAACCAGATACAAAGTGGTTACAGTTAAAATCCAACATTGTTAGCTTAGCTCAGTTACAAAACTACAAACCAAACCAAACAGTTCTCGTGCTGCAGATGGGACTTTGTAGGCAAGCTGTAAGACTTCACAATTGCAATAGCTGACAACTAGGCATATTGCAGAAATATGGAGCTGTAATATTTAAAATACTATGTTTTTCATCTGGAAGTGCAAAAAAAGACAATACTTTATATAAAAAAGCAAGTAAAAAAAAAGAGTCTTTGATCTGTATTAACATCCATGACACATTTACAGTTCTGTGGTGGATTTGTTATGCATTACAATCAAATGACTGGCTGTTTATATTATCTGATTTCATTACAGTAGCTATAACCCTGCTATTTGACTAATAAGGTTTTCATTCATTTTAATTCACTTTGGTGCTAACTGTAGGACTAGTCCTGCTCTACAAATGAAACTGTTACTGTTTATCAGTGGTCACTGTCTTGTCAGTCATACTATTCCTGAAAAATGGCACTGCATGCCTAACGTCTGCACCTCAGTGTACTGTGTTAAATAAAGTGATAAGTGTTCTTATAACAGTTTTATTCCTTCTTTAAATGAAGCCTACCTGTGCGTCAGATTACTTGGCCAAATTTCTCCCTGTGGGAAATGTAACATTCTGGTCATGAAGAAATTAAAAATGCAGACATTACCAAAAGTGACGATATGGATTCATATTTTTTTTTTTGGTGGGGGGGCTATGAGCTTAAAGGAGATAGTATAATGCAGTGCTTAAGGTACTTGGCTGCAAAATGGAGAACTCTGTATTGAATCCCATCAGACACCTTACACTATGCGTCCTGGGATTTGGCCGAATATTGTTATACAGTTTGTAGACTTTTTTAAAAAGCTTCCTTTAATTGCATTACTTTACAGATAGTCCATTGTGTTTTTTTTATCTTATTCCTTTAAATATTCTCTTTTGAAAATCCAAGAAAGAACCACACAACCGTCCTTACTAGGAACCTCAGTCCACCAAAAATAAAACTGGAAACAAATGTAACAACATTCATGGTCCAAGAAATGGCAGGTAGTTCCAGTATTAAAACTCTTTATTCAATCACAAACATATAAGCGCTTTCACAAATAACTTCTGCTTCTTCAGATACTACCACATGTCTTTTATACTATAAATAGAATAATTAGACAATAATGTCTTAAAGGAACACTTCACATTAAAAAATGTACATTTCATATAAATACAATAAAATAGTCATGTTTAAACTAGTTCACTTCATTCCTTCCTATAAATATAAAAAACATAATTTATAAAAATGCATATATATATATATATATATATATATATATATATATATATATAAATATATATGTGTATAAATATGCATACATTTTCTCTGACACCTAATCCAAAAAATACCTACAACTAAAACCTTCATTTGTTTAATGGTCTCCCTTTAAGTTTCGGTCTTATTGGTATCCTATCATTAAGCCCATGCCCAGAATCTGCTTTGAGTCTTATAATCCATTTTGCCTCTAGCTGTTCCACTCTATTTCTAATGTCTTCTATCCTAGTATTTTAAAAAATTCTACCCACAACTAAAAATAAAAAGTTATGTGTATCATTATTAACCTTATTTTTTTGTCCCTACTTAAAAAACTGAAACCCACCACCCTTTCAGCAGACCTACTAACTGCAGAGTTTCTCCAAAAAGCTGCTAATGAAATAGCATATCCAATTTCAATTTTAATCAGTCGAACTATTCCCAAGTCTTACACCCCCTCCATCTGGAAAATCTCACACATTATTCCTCTTCACAAAGGGGGACATTCCACTGAGCTCTCAAACTACAGACCTATTGCCATCTTGTTTCTCCTTGCTAAAATAATGGAAAAATGCATCCATAAGCAATTTCTAGCCCACTTGAATCAGAACAATCTCCCAGCCCCCTCCCAGCATGGATTTAGACCTTCCCATAGTACTACCTCAGCCCTTCTCTCACACAATAAATCAAAACCATAATGACAACAGGCTCTCCTCAGCTCTCTTTCTAGACCTGTCCAAGGCATTTGACATGGTAAATCACCAACTACTCTTAGACAAACTAAAATCTCTCTCTGTAGACAACCTAGCAATTAGCTGGTTTCATTCTTACCTGAGTGCCAGACAATAAGCTGTACTATGGAAAGATAACCTATCCCCCCTATTACCAGTCACCCAAGGATCTATATTAGGTCCCCTCCTATTCTCAATATTCATTAATGACCTGCACAAAATCATCCCACATGCAATATGTGTTTAGTATGCAGATGACTCCACACTAATTTGCTCTGCCACCTCAGCCACAGACTTACAATCCTTAACCCAAATCACTTTCAATAAAGTAGAGAACTGTCTCACTAGTTGCCTACTATTATCCCAAATAAAACCAAACTATTACTCTTCTCCCCCACTCGCAACGTCTCCGCACCACCTCTCACCATATCATCTAACAATGGCACCATAATTTTCCCAGAACCTTGTACTAAACTACTAGGGGTAATCATCGACAACAACCTGAAGTTTGATGCTCACACAGACAAAACTATCAAAACAGTTAATAAGAAACTAGGCTCTTTATATCCATGGAAGCTCTAGATAGGGACACTGAAGAAGTTGCCGTGGACCTAACTAAATGGGCTTTTAAAGGTTTTGTTAAGGTTAGACCCAACTTGTTATAGATAAATGATATGCATTATGTCAGCCATCTAAGGTTACCATTGCAACTGGTTTTCTCAGTTTAGCACCTGTAAATGACACAAATAATTGATTTGTTTTTATAATTTCATTTGTTCTATGTAAGTAAAAATGTCATTGTCTATGAACATCTAATAAATGCAACATGAATTTGCCTTTGTTTCCAAATTTAGGAAAGAAAACTGGAAAATTAATGGACTGATTGATACTGAATTCTGACTCCACCTTAGGAAGGGAAGAAGCATTGGTGTGTAATGTGACTATCTTTATGAAAGATCAACTAGGGAGATTTAGAGGACAATGCTTGAAGTTCTGAAATTCTTCTAGCAGAGGTAATTGCCGCTAGAAAGATAGTTTTCCAGGTCAGGAAATTAAGATCGCATTTAGCTGCTGTTCAAAGGAAGACTGAATTAAGGCCTGCAGTACCAAGTTTAAATCCCATGGTGGAGTAGGATCTTTATATGTGTATCTCAGCAGTAGTATGCCTCTTAAAAATACTTTACAGAGTTTAGACGAAGCCACAGAAGAATTCTCAGATCCAGTATAAAACTTAGAGATCGCTGCTAACTGAATTTTAATTGTTGAGGAGCTAACTCCCTTATTAAAATTTATTGCTAAAAATTCAAGTACACTTTGTACAGGAGCTGAGAAGCACTCAATGTGTTCTTGTTGTGCCCAGCAAATGAACTTTTTCCATTTAGTCATGTAAAGATTTCTTGTAGAAGGCTTATGGGTAGACAAAAGTATATGACAGACAGAGGAAGAGAGCATCGGTTGTCTGGCTATTAACAGAATTGGAGAAACCATGCTGTTAGCTTGAGGTTTGAGATGTCCTTATGAATCATGATGGCCAGGTGAGACAACAGGTCTGGAATCAGATCCAGAATCCAAGGTGGGGTAAAGAAGATGAGGTCAAAGAGGAACCAAATCTGTCAAGTCCATTATGGTCCAAAGAGGATGACTTTGCTCTTCAACCTGGCAGTGTTTTGTATGAATTTTGGAATTAGGGGAATTGGCAGGTAAGCATAAAGGCTGGGGGGCCAATTGTGGAGTAGAACATCCCTCGGTGATACACCCGGGGGCGGGGGATTAGGGTAAAGTAGCTTCTGCATTTGTTGTTTGGGGAGAAGCAGAAAGATCGCAGAAAGGCTGGCCCCATTGATGGAAAATCATTTCTGTCACTTTTAAGTTGAGAGACCACTCATGGGGTAGAAGAATGGACTTGCTCAATTTGTCTGCTATCACACTGGACTTCTCTGGAATGTGCATTGCTATGAGAATGCAGTTGGATGAGATCACCCATTACCACACTCTGAGGGCTTCTTGACACAAGGGGTAATACCTGGTCCCTCCTTGTTTGTTGATGTACCAAACTACTGAAATATTGTCTGACTGAATTACAATTATCTCAAAAGGGAGAGAGTCTTGGAATTCCTACAATGCTAAGAGCACTGCTGTTATTTCCAGAACATTGATAAGTGTGTTGGCCTCTTCAGGGGACCAAGTGCCTTGGACTGTTTTCCCCAGAAAATGTCCCCACCCATCCAATCTGGGAAGTGTTCATAGTCAGTATAGCCCTGAGTTGAGTAAGGATGAAAGGATGGCCTTGAAGAATCTGATCTGAGTGAATTTTACTTGTGCTGAAATGTGTTGGTAAAGAATTGACCACTGAGTTGCTAGCATCCATTGAAGAATTGCTGCAGGAACTAAAATAATGACCGCTGATACTGACTCCAAGGTTTGCAGAATCAACCGAGCTGAAATGTTGGTACTGGAAATTATTTTCCTGACCTGGAATCTGATAGTATTCACTCTTGAGAGAGGAAGAGAAGCTGTCAATGATACTGTGTTGAACACTGTTCCTGTGATTTTCAAGGTTTTGCGTGTCAATTGTAACTGAGATTTGCTTTAATTTATTGTTGTTTATTGTTATCTCCACATGAGAACAAGTCTGGAGTACTTGATCTCTTACTCTTATTACTAGATACCTGGTCTGGGTGGTAATGATCTGGTCATCCAGGTATGGAAACACTCAGAATCCTTGTAGTCTCAAGTGAGCTGCTTCCACTACCATGCATTTGAAAAATACCCTGGGGGCTGTGGTGCAGCCAAAGGGCAGTGCTCTAAACTTGTAGTGACTGACCCCTAGCTGGAAGCGTAACTACCTTCTGGACTGTCTGTTCATTTTTATGTGATAGTATGCATCCTGAAGGTGTATCGAGCACATCCAGTTACTCTTGCTTAATGGACTGAACCATGACAATCTGGAACTTTTGTGTGTCAAACTGCTTTGTTCAAGTCACTGAGATCCAAAATTGGTTTACAGTCCTTGTTTTCTTTGGCTCTAAAAAGAATCTTGAGTAAATTCCGGATCTTATTTGGTGTGGTGGGACCTCTTGGATGACACTTTTTTCTAGCAGCTTTTGTATTTCTAGTGCTGCTGCTTTACTCTGACTGGGTGGAATATCGGGAATTTTGGGTACAGCTGGAGGTTGAAGGGAAAAGAAAATTACATAATCTCTGGAAATAATCCTTTGCACCCAAGTATCTCTTGTTATATCTAACCAGGCTCTTTGGTGTAGGGATAGTCGACCCCCGATTGCCTCCAGAGGGGGACAATCAAACATCCTTTCGGGAGTGCTGATATTGTCTACCAGAGAAGGAATCTCTGGATCCTTGGTTCTGCGGGCCTTCTCTGCTGCATGGCTGTTGACATCCATATCAGTTCCCCCCTCTGCCCCTAGGGGAAATATCTCCACGTGTGTCCTGGAAATAACTCTGGGACTTCCTGAACAACATTTTTCATCCACCTCATTGATTTCTAGAAAAGGATCTTTGAGGAGTAAAAAAAAGTATGCCCACTGCAGAGAAGGTCTTTCCATCTTTTTCACACCTGGAGAGTGTGTCCTTGACTTTTGGACCAAACAATGAACTGTCATCAAAGGGTGCATTGATGAACAAGGACTTTAAAGGCTCCACAATGTCACATAAGTACATCCAGGCATGCCTCCTAATATAAATGCCTGAACCCACTGCCCTTGAGGCACCTTCAGCTGCATGTAAGAAAAGCCTCAAGGGCGAATTTGAAATACATTGAAAGGTAGTCAACTGAGACGCCACAGATGATTAAGCCTTAGCAGAAATGGTCCCAGAAAGGGATTTTGAAAGTTCCTTGATCAAGTCCCTTTGTAGTGTGGTAAAATGTGCCAAATAGTTAAGTGGCCTAAGGGCAAAGGTTGCTGAAGCATACACATGATTCCCAAATCTGCCCATTGCCCTAGACTCCCTGTTAGGGACATGGACAGAGGAAATCTGCTCAGCAAGTTCCTTCTTGGTGGCTATCACCATGGCCATAGCATCCACAGGCACCTACTTACTCCAGAATTCCTTCCCAAATCCTATCTGGCCTCTTAGGGATTGTCACAACTGAATCAGGTTCCTTCCATGCCTGCCTAGAGACCAAATCAATGAGCTCATTGGTGGGTGGAGTAAAATAATGATTCCTCTGGTGAAGGGTTGCTGGAGGACCAACCACCTCTCTGCTTAATGATCTCAAGAATGTATCCAAATGAGACGTCTTCCGGAGGTGATCGTGGGGACTCTTCTCCTTCATCAAAAATCAGTATCCTAAGTGACTGACTCTTGCAGAGAGTCTAATTGCCTCCTCTTGCACTTCTTCTTCCTAGGGACATCCTAGCTGGGATGCTCCAGTGAAGTGTTGGAAGAGATCGTAAAACCCTGCTGGGTTGTCTAGAGACCATGGACTGTCTGTCTGTATGACATAGAATGATGTGGCTCTAAGCGCAGAGACATCTAGGAACCAGATGGGAGATCCAAAGGGGTTGAATCCATCCATCCTGTTGGAGCAGAAAAGACACTATTCACTATCTCAAAGGCAGATCTCTCTAGGGAGAAGGAAGGCAACTGCTCCGAGAAGGCCGGCTTCTAGGCCATTGCTTCCCTCTGTCCCAAGAGTAATCTCCCCAAGGTGGAAGTCTGAGCCAAGTTGTCCAATGCTGAGGCTCTGAGTGGCAGAGATGACTCTGAAAACCTCAGAGCCAACTCTGACGCCTCGGATCCGACAAGACAGCTTTGGCTCCAAGAGTCACATGATTTGAAGATGTCAGAACCAGTGCATGCAGAGAAAGCTTTGGTTGCAAAGATAAAGGTTTCTTTGGATCTGAGCCAGATGAACCCAGAAGGTTTGGATCCATGGACTCTAAAACAACTGGTCGGATCAGAAAAGGAGCTGCTAATGGTGGTGTGGTAGATTAATGGGCTGCCTGACCCAAGAGGGTAGGAGCCGTAAGGACACCTGCCTGCATCTGCACCGAGAGGATCTCCTCATCATTCTGTCCACATCTTCTTCAGTCAAACTCCTTGAAGAACGAGATATGGCAAGGGATGGTGACCTGAAATAGCGTTTCTCCAAGAAAGGAGAAGGGATCCTTGAAGGTATTAGGTCCAGGGAAGGTGAATACCTTGTTTTAGGTAAGATCTTTGGATCAGAGGAGCTTGTTTCGGTAGTTTTTTTATCAGATCCGATGGAAGCTCGGTCAGAACTGGCTTCGGATCCAACTTTAACTTCTTTTTAGTCGGCTCCGAAGTTGGAGTTGATGAAGTGGAAGGCCTTGGAGAGTTGGTCAAAGACTTCTTGGATTTTGTTTTGATGGACTGAGCCCCAGAAATAGCTTCACCAAATGTTGAAGGAAGCAGACCTTTTAAGATTAATTTGTTCTTTCTATCCACTAAAGCTCTAGGGTTAAAATTTTTACATATTGAACAATCTGTTTGTAGATGGTCTGTGCCCAAACAATAAACAAATGGAGTATGGGTGTCTGAAAGGGGCAATTTATGCCCACACTTATGGCATTTTTTAAAGCCAGAAGGTTATTTGCCCAACATAGTGGCACAGAAAAGAATCATTCCAATGAAGTCCTAGGAAATCAGGACAAAAGCGCTAAATGAGTGAATAAAGACTTGAGGATTTTATACGGTCTCCGTTCGTTCAGTTAATACACTCTGCCTTGTTCACCATTTAGGTTTGGATTTTTAGTGATAGAGTGGTGGCTTGCCTGTTTTTTGTTTTTTTATGGAATGAAAATTGACAACATCAGATCATATGAACCGATAATGACAAAGCTACCCAGTTCGAACATTTCAACCATAAAAGGCCACTCAAACTTCTGTCATTACAATCCACCAATATCAGTTAATACGCACAATTTTTGCAAAAGTCATCTGAATAATTCCACATTAAAAGAGATCTGTAACTTATAGAGAGGTTGCTGCTAGCAAATTCAGTGCCTGCTGCCCTTGAAGAGTAAATTTCCTATGTTACATTTAAAAAATGGTAAGCTGTTAATATTGCAATAGGGAATGGATGGCAAACTGAAAACAGGTTCTTAGTTACTAAGCATCTCATCCAAAGGAGCCCATAGTCAGGACTGCAGCACACACACCCCCCCTTTAAAATACAACACAGTATCAACAATCCATCTGCCAGGCTTCTGCATCAAAAGCAGTCATGCTACCTGTTGTGCTACCAACACTGCTTTTAAATTCTGTATCACAATAATGATACAATTTGCTAAACAAAACAGTTGCACATTTTAACAGACTTAGCATGAACAGCAGTAAACTTCTATTCCCTTGAAGCTCACTGTTTCTTGAAAAAATGCATGTTAATCTCAGTTCCCTGAAAAATGCAGCTTGGTATTTGGGGTAGAGAGGATTCAGGGTCTTGTTATCTGTAACGAAGAGACAGAGTTTGAGCCTAAGCAAATTAGTAACCACCTGCTATCCCTAACTAGAGCATTTCACTCTCAAACACAGACACCTCAACTTGTTAGTGCAAGAAGTCTGGACAAAGTCTAAAATAAATAGAGACAGATTATAAATGTTGCTCTCATAAACTTAGAACATTCATAGAATAACAGGATTTGTGTTAGTATGCATTTTGAAGTCTGAAACTCAACTGTCTGTCATTATTTAGCAACTGCAGTCCTTTTTATGAGAAACATGAAAAATATGGGGTAAAAATCTTTTCAGTTGAGAGGTATGCGAAACCTACCTACCTCTTACATATACCTCCAGCCCTCTCTCTCACACACACACACACACACGCACACACACGCACACATACACACATGCACACGCACACGCACACACACTTACCCATAGCTCTCAACCAGTCAAGGACAAATCCAGAAATAATCAAGGACACTTTTCATATATTAGTATTACTAACTTGAAACATTGACAAAATAAAAGAACATGCGTGAATATACATTTTTTAAAGTAAAAGGTCTGTAACTCTTATTAAAGTCATTATTAACAGTAATTCATCACCTTTTCTTCAAAAGTCACCACCACTTTCAGGTGGGATTAAGAGGACAGAGCTAAAATTTCAGTCAAAATCAGGGACAGTTGAGAGGTATTCACCTCCCTCCCTCTTACACACACACAAACACACACATACCTCCCTCTTACACATACACACCCCTACCTTCCTCTTATACAGACACACACCCCTATCTCCATCTAAAACACACGCACACACCCCTACCTCCCTCTTAAACACACACACATATACCCCTACCTCCCTCTTAAACACAGACACACACTCACACACACACACACACACACACACACACACACACACACACACACACACACACACACACACACACACACACACACACACACACACACACACACACACACACACACACACCTACCTCCCTCTTCACACACACACATACATCATACCTCTCAACTTCTTAACATGCCTGTTATTATTTAGTGAATTCTATCCTCACTGATTTGCCACAATATACCCAGAAAACCACAGTTTTTATGAGGAACAGACTAAAAGTATGAGGCAAAAATCTGGACAGTTGAAAGATACTTTCTTTCCTCTTTTACACATACACACACATACACACACACATACACACACACACACACACACACACACACACACACACACACACACACACACACACACACACACGTACCTACCTACGTACGTCTTACACACACCCCTATCTAACTACTTCTGACAAACACACCTACCTACCTACTTGTTATACACACACACACGTACACACACACGTGCACATACATGCACACTTATCTACCTACTTCTTACATACACACACACCTATCTACCTACCACTTACACACACACACACACACACACACACACACACACACACACACACACACACACACACACCTCTCAACCAATCAGGGACAAATCCAGAAATAATCAAGGACACTTTTCATATAGGTTCATAGGTTCATAGGTTTATACTAGGCTATCTGCCCTAAGGCATTTATAAGCCTAGCCCAAATTTTTGTGGCTTACGCCACCCCTTATATGAAAAAATACTGTGCCCATTAGTTTGTTGTGCCTCTGTCCAGCAGTGACACAGAGATGATTCCCGGGGTAAACCTACGATCTCCCATCCACAGGTCTAGATTTCTCTTGAACAGAGTCAGCGAGGTGCTCTGCCTCACATGGACCGGGATTTTATTCCACAGCATAGGGAGTCTCTGAGTGATAAATCTATCCCTCCAGCACATCCTATTTATATCCGCTTAGGTTTAAGTCGCTTGCTCTAGTGGTTTTGGTGGATTTGGATTTTTTGAGGTGGAGCATGTCCATTAATTCGGGTTGGACATGGCCTTGTATGTCAGGCACATGTCACCTCTGAGCAGACGGACTGAATAGAGCTGGAGTTTCTTCAATCTGGCAGCATATGACAGATTTTGGAGTCCCTTTATCCTTTGGTGAGGAACTTTGGGGTCTCTCCAATTGCTGCAGATGTCGGGTGAGATACATCCAATGGGGCATTGTACTCGATCATTGGTCTGATAAGTGAAGAGTACAGGGAACAATGACCTCACTAGATCTGGATGTGAATCCCTTCATGATCAGGTGGGCAATGTAGAAGGTCTTTCTAACCACTTTAGCAATGTGAGTGTCAAAAGAAAGGCCACTGTCAAACTGGGTCCCCAGGTCCCTGATAACCTCTTCTGTGCTTAGTGGATTGCCACCTATATGGTAGCTTGGGGTTACCTTGTTTTTCTCGAAGGGTATGACTATACATTTTTGGCTTAACTTCAGGCCATGGCTCTG
The DNA here is from genome assembly GCF_019279795.1 of Protopterus annectens. Classification (NCBI taxonomy): domain Eukaryota; kingdom Metazoa; phylum Chordata; order Ceratodontiformes; family Protopteridae; genus Protopterus; species Protopterus annectens. Next base: position 778,999,250 of record NC_056743.1, on the reverse strand, counting down.
GCACCAGCTATCTGTTTCCGTGAGTCCCTTCTGAAGGATATCCGTGTCCGATGCACTTTCCACTATGGTGCCCAGTCTGCAGTCGTCTGCAAACTTTGTCAGCCAAAGTCCTCCCATGTTGGCCTGTACTTCTGAGAAGTAGATGCCAAACAGTAGCTGTGGGGCACCACTTGTGACCGGCTTGGAGTCTGACACAGCGCCAGCAACTCTAACCCTGTGGGTTCTGTCCTTAAGCCAGTTTGCAACCCATCTTGTGACATATGGATTTACATTTAAGCTGGTAAGTTTTTCTACAATACCCGAGTGGGGTATTGTGTCAAAGCCTTTGCAAGGTCAAGGTAGGCTGTATGGACTGCCTTCTCATCAATGGCCTTGGTGACTGTTTCAAGAAACCAAGTTCAAAAGGCATGATCTTTCCTTGACAAAGCCAAACTGGGTCGGGTCCAATGTCTGCAAGTCCCTATATCTTTGTTTATGAGCTCCATTATGATCCTCTCCATAGCTTTGCAGACTAGACTTGTTAAGCTTATGGTTTGTGGAGTGGGACCACAGTTGCCGTGACGCCCTTGGGCACGATCCTGTGGTAAGGCTGAGATTAAACAGCTGCCTTATGTGCGGGTTAATTCCTCATTTAGCTTGTGTAGCACACAGCCGGGGACACCATCCGTCCCATTGATGCTGTGTTTTTAGCTTTAGAGAGAGCAGCCACATTTGAGATGTCCGGGAGGCTACACGGGATAGTTATCTCCTTTAGGGAGAGGGGGTGAAGTTTGCACTGAACCTGTCTGCCAGTATGTTGGCAATGTCTGTGGGTTCAGTGATTTTGTATCATTTTGGACTAATTCTGAGCATATCTGGGAGTTTCCACCCAGGTTCCTAACATAGCTGAAAAGGCCTTATGATTGTCCTTGAATCCATGGCAATTTTTCTCTCAAAATTGGCCTTAGTTGATTTTATGAGTGCTCGTATTTTTTACTAATAATGATCAGGGTGACTTTATGGATTTTGTTCTATCATGTAATAGCTTTCTCCTCTTATTGTAAAGTTTGTTAATGGCTGGGGTCCACCAGACTGGACGCTTGCCCTTTGTGGAAAGAGTCTTGGTTTTATTTGGGATTGCCTGATCCATGCAGTCCTGGAGGTGTTCATAGAAGGCATTTGTAAGGGCTTTTGGGTTGTGGTTTCCTGGCTCAGGGGCCTTGAAGGATACCACACCAGTCTTGAGTAGTGTGAAGTTTGCTTTAGAGAAGTTCTTCACTATGGTCTTTTTGTTTGGGGATGTGGATTTCCAGTGAGATTAGTTTATGATCAGATCTCACCAATGAGGGATATACTGTGGAGCATTTTGTCCCCATGTTTGTGACAATGAGATCTAGTATATTTTCTCCTCTTGTGGGAACAGTGACTAGCTGTTCCATGGCATTTGAATTTATGGACTCCAGGTAACGTTGGGCTAGAAAGTTAGGGCTTGAGTAATGTTCCCAGTCTATATTCGGGTAGTTGAAGTCACCCAATATGATGGTGTTTGGAGATACATTTATACCCTCCAGTGTCTTCAGGAAGGCTGTGTGGGGTTCCTGAGTTTGAGAGGGTGGCCTGTAGCATGCTACAATTTGTAGAGCAGTTTTGCCTATGGTTAGTTGCACCTGGATGGTTTCACCAACCTGGAGGTGTGAGTATCCTTTATGAATATGGATACACCCCCTTTGGTTTTGGGGCCGGAACACATGATATGAGGTAAAACCTAATAGTGCCGGGTCTCAGGAGCCTTGAACCAGGTTTCAGTTACAGCACAGACATCGATGTTCTCCATACTGAGAAGGGCCTGCATTTTGAGATTTAGACTCTGGCATTGAGCAGCATTACCCTCAGTTTCTTCCCATTTTGTTTTCTAGGGTGGTAGGTTTAGAATTTGAGCCTTGCCTAAAAAGGCACTATGGGGTGGCAAGAGCCTTAGCCAATATCCGGAATCCCAGGGTGACAGGTGCTTGTCAAGCATGTCATCCCAGGCAGACAGACACTGGATCCCCTTTGAATGACACCAGACATTAAGCCAATTGTTAAAGCTGATCATCTTGTCTCTATATTGTGGCATCATTCTTGGTGAAGGAAGGATACTGCTCAGGGTTAGGTCATACCTGCCTGGGCTACATAATCAGAGAGCTCCTCTATCTCTCTTCATGTAGTCCAGGGAGTCAGGTCGCTCACACCAGCATGGACAATGACTGTGTCATATTTGTACTTGCCATGGAGTGACCTTGTGTTATGTGGATTCTAGCCCGATAGGCAGCTTACTGTGACCTGTTCAGCCTGGTGAGTGGGATGTCAGTGTGTCTGACTATGGAGTCACCTATGACAAGTATGTTTGGTGTTGTATTTGGCCTTAAGGGCTGTGACTGCTTTGCACACTGCTTTTGTGGTTTATGTGTTGCTTGTGGGGTGTCTTGAGGTAGCAGTTGTTTGGGTGTCTGCTTTGGAGGCCTCTGCTGTTTAGGTAAATTTTTACTCAGAGCCTCCGAGTATGTCTTTGTGTGTTTATGTGTTTGATTCAGTGGAGTGGTAGCATTATGTGAGGCTGGTTTTGTGGTGTGTGTAGTTGCCTTCTCCTCCTGTCTGGTCTTGCCAGTCCTGAGTTGAGAGAGCTCAGCCTCCAGTTTGGCTAAATAGCTGCATCTCTCGCAAGTATTTTATTAACTTAAAACATTGACAAAATAACAGAACATGAGTAAATATACATTTTCTAAAGTAAAAGAAGTCTGAATCTCTAATTAAAGTCATTATTAACTGTAATTCATCACCTTTTCTCCAAAAGTCACCACCACTTTCAGGTGGTATTAAGAGGGACAGAGCTGAAATTTCAGTCAAAATCAGGGACAGTTGAGAGGTATTCACCTCCCTCCCTCTTACACACACACAAATACACACAAACACACATGCACACATACATACCTCCCTCTTATACACATACAAACACAACATACCTCCATCTTAAGCATACACACCCCTACCTCCCTTACACACACACACCTATATCCTTGTTGCATACACACACAAACACACACCCCTACACCTACCTCCCTCTTATTTATGTATTTTATTTATTGCATTTGTTTACTGGGAAAGTCCACTGGGCCTAGGTGAGCCCATTTTCAGTGGAGGCCCAGGGAGAAAAGCTCCACATAAAAGTCACATTACAGAAATACAAATATCAAAAAAATACAAAAATGTAGCACTATTTACATGTTTTTAGGAATTCCATTGCAGTTTTATGGTAGTCCATCGATGATATTAACATATACTTTTGGTAATATAGATGCCATAGACATTACTGGTTGGGAGGCAGAAAAAAACAGTAACATTGTATACAATTATTTACATGCATTTAAATCTGTGTAGGCAGTGTAGTAACAGTCATAGGTATGGCTGCAGACCTGCTAAGAGTGCATACCTGTAGCCCCAGAGAGTGGGAGAAGTGAGAAGAGAAGAAGAATTATTTTTGGCATGGGCATAACCAGCAGGTAGAGAGGTGTTGTCTGAGGGATTTTTTTAAAGAGAGCAGGGTATGAGATGGAGGTTATTGAGGTTGTGAAGTTATTCCAAAGTTTGACGGTAGTGAAGGAGTAAAGCATTTGGCCAGCTGGAAGTTGAGGTTTATTGACATTAAGTAGAATTTTGTTTTCAGATCTAAGGTGTCTATTTGGATGGTACAGAGTTAATATAGAGGAGAGAGCTGGACAAGCTGTTGGTTTATATATTATTTTATGTGCAGTAATTAAGTGGAGGTAGTTGAGATAGAGTGGAAGTTCAAGCCAGTTTAGTTGTTGCAGTGAGGAACAGTGATGTGATGAGGATCTAGCATTAGTTGCAAGTCTAGCAATTTTATTGTAGCATATATCAAGTTTGTTTTTTAGTGAAGAGTGTATGTTAGTTAGAATGGCGGCACCATATAGGAGGGATGGAAGTAGGAAGGCAGAGGCTAGTATTCTTTTGGCATTGTTATTTAGGTAATAGCTATGTCTGTAGAGGGTACCTAGTTACTGGTGTGTCTTTTTGATGTTATTGAGTATGTGGGGTTCAAAAGTTAGGGTTTCATTTATAGTGACTCCTAACAGTTTAGTACTGGGGACAACTTCTATGGAGGTATTATTTTGGGAGAGGATAGAGAATTCAGCCCTGTTCAGGGGTGTTATTTTTTTGGGAGTGAATAGAATCAGCTTGGTCTTGTTTGGGTTGAGATCGAGGTGATTATTTGACATCCATTTTTCAGTGGATGTGAAGGCATTTTGGGTTAGTAGTTGAAGCTCAGAAGGGGTTTTTGCAGTGCAGATAATTGTTGAGTCATCTGTATATTGTATTACTTCAGCTTGTATTAGTGACTCATGGAAATTGTTGATGAATAAGTTGAATAGTAGGGGGCCCTGTATTGAGTCTTGGGAGCCACCTGTGGAGATTTTTAAGAAGACGGAAGAGGATTGCTGCCATTTGGTTGGTTGGTATCTGTCAGAAAGGTAGCTAGAGAACCAATTTAGGGTTGGGGGTGAGACATCTAGGTTATTAAGTTTAGAGAGTAAAATGGGATGAGAAATTGTATCAAATGCCTTTGATAGGTTGAGGAAGAGTGAAGAGACAATCAGACCTGAATCGTGTGTTCGATTTACTGTATCCAAAAAGGAGATGAGGGCTGTATTTGTGCTATGGCCTGATCTAAAGCCATGTTGGGTGGGGGTGAGTAGTTGGGTGTTGATTAAGTGGTTGATTAGTTGGGTGTGGACACATTTTTCAAGTATTTTAGAGATGGGGGAGAGAATGGTTATTGGCCGGAAGTTTGAGATGTCGGAATATTTGCCACCTTTGTGCAGGGGCAGAATGTAAGCTTTTTTCCAGATATTGAGTACATAAGACTCTAGGATTGATCTATTGATTAGTATACTAATGGGGTACACTATTGAATCAGCAGTTATTTTTTTAGGAATTCATTAGGAAGGTTGTCAGGAGCACAGGAGCAGGGTTTGAGTTTATGAAGCAGCTTCTTTATGGTGCTTGTGGGTATGGGACTGAAAGAAAAAGATGGTGGTGGGGATGCTTTAGAATAAGTAGTATATTGGTCTGGTGAGTTTAGGTTTGAAGAGGGGAAAGTAGTGGTCAGCTTCGCAATGGTGTCAATAAAATAGGTGTTGAAGCAAGAGGCTATATTTGAGGGGGGTTTATCAGGGTATGGGCAGGGATTGGAGTTAGACCCTGGGTGAATAAGGGAATTTATTGTTCCTCAGAATTTTTGAGGGTTTAGTCTATGCTGGTTTTGTAGCTTATGGTAATAGTCTTTTTTTATATTTTATAACCTGTCGTTTGGCTTGATTACGTAGCTGTTTGTATTGTATCAGGTCAGCTGGGTTTTTGTGTTTTTGCAATGTTCTCCAAGCTTTATCTCTAGAGGGCATGATTTGCTTTGTGGGTTTTGTGAGCCAAGTTGTGTGGTTAGTCTTGACTCTCTTTATTCTGGGTGGTGGTACCTCATCTAGGATTTTGATAAACGCGGAATTGAATAATTCAACTGCTTTATGTAGGGGAATGTTATGTGATGGAGTCCAGTTAGTATGATATAAGATTTCATTTAGAGGCTCTGGAGACAAATTGGACAGGTCTCTTATTAGTTTTAAGTAATGATTACCGGTCATTGTAGTAGTTTTGCAGATGGCGAAGGCTGGTAGGTGGTCACTGATAGTGTTTGGTAAAGTTCCAAAAGTGGAGATTTTATTTGGATCCAATCTAAGGTTGAGACTTGTTTCATTTGATTGTTGGGCCTGGTTATATCAGAAATTAGTTGGATGTAGTTGTATAGGTTGATATTTGTTTGGAGGTTTTGATTGGTGATATTTGACCAATTTATATTTACATCCCGTAGTTTCATTTTGAATATGTTTGGATGACCAGGCTAGAATCTCTTCTAGAATGGGAATGTTATCACCTGGGGGGAATGTATAAAACTATGCATAGGATTTTGTGGTTATTTAGTTTTAATATTGTAACTAAGAGTTAAGCAGGGGAGAAATGTGGAATGGGTTTTGAGTAGGGAACTATGGTATAGCTACTTGGGTAAATTAAGGCAATGCCCATGCCCTTTTTGTGTGGTCTGTCGTTTAGGCATGAATAGTTGGGCGGTAGGAATTCTGTATTATTTATGCATGGCTTCAGCCATGTCTCTGTCATAGCTGTGAAATCAGGTCTGTTTAGGTGTAACCATGCATGGAAGTGGGGAATTTTGTTTCTAATGCTTTGTATATTAATGGTAGTAAAGTTTAGAGATTTGGTGGGATTTGGTTGATTTTGCATTTTGGAAAGAGGCCTGGGTTACACACAAACCCTTACCTCCCTCTTACACACACACACAACTCTACCTCCCTCTTAAACACACACGCACATACATCATACCTCTCAACCTCTTAGCACAAAAAATCTGGGCAAAGTAAAAAATTATGGGGTGACAAAGTCCCAAAACTAGGGACAAACTTTACATATTGCTAGAATAAAATGTATTGTGTTATCATGAATTTTCTGAAGGATATGAAGCCTAAAACTCAAATGCCTGCCATTATTTAGTGAATTCTGTCCTCACTGATTTGCCACAATAAATCCAGAAAAACACAAGTTTTATGAGGAACAGATTAAAAGTATGAGGCAAAAATCTGGACAGTTGAAAGATACCTCCCTTCCTCTTTTACACTCATACACACACACATACCTACCTACTACTTGCACACACACCCCTACCTAACTACTACTAACACACACACGCACACACACATACACATACACACACACACACACACATACCTACTTCTTACATACACACACACTTGTCTACCTATCACTTAAACACACACACACATCCCTACCTCTCACTGATTTGTTCATGGTCTGCATTTCAAACATCTACTGGCATCCAAATTCTGCACTCGCAGAAGATGAAGATGTAAATAACAGGTTGCACAGACGCAGAAGTCGAAAACAGGTCGCGTGCACCTTTTGCTTCTGTGTGACAAGACACGAATGGCATTCTTCTTTAAGAAGAATGCCCTTAAAAAGGCATTTTTTTTTAAATTAAAAAAAAAAAATTCACGGCTAGCCCACACACACACACACAGCCAGCAAGGGCCCTCTCCAAGCTAGTGTGCCCTTGGTGACTGCCTTGGTTGCCTAGTGTGGATCTGGCTCTTGATATAAAAAGTAAATCATTCCATGCTGTTGTACAACAATACAAGATTACTCTGGCTGTGCAACAATATTAGTGATAAAAAGTGTAACAATAGCTATAGATCTAGTTAAACAGGTACATGAGCTGCCCAAAAAGAAAACCACATGTTACACAAGAAGTGATTTGTGCAATATATGATGAATAATGACAGAGAGGACTAAGTTACAACACCTCTTTTTCCTGCCTCGCATACATATCCCAACATCCTTTCAACCTTCCCATCCCAACATCCTTTCAACCTTCCCTGTTGCTCCCCTATCACTTATTCCCACTACCTAATATACAGTTACAGTTTCAGCCCTTCTACCTACCTACCTACATACTCCACCAATATTCTATTCTACTCTACCTCACAAGTATGGAATAACTAAATCTTAACCTGAATACTTGAGTGTATCCTATTCAGAACTGTTAAACTTGAATCTAACTTCGCCTTAAACTGACCTATGTCAACCTTCATACCTGATATGTAAACTTGAACTAAGCATGAATAATACCTGTATGTTAACTTAAACTAAGCATGAATAATATGTTACTTAGCTATGTTACATCTGTTACTCTCTTTGAATGTGAACACCTCTGTATTGCTTGTAATGATTAGCTGATTTTTACTGTGGAGCTTTTCTCCCCGGGCCTCTGCTGAAAATGGACAAGCATCCAGTCGGATTTTCCCAGTCAACAAATATAAAATAAATAATAATAAATAAAATAAATAAATATAGCAACAGACTTAATTATTTATTATTTATTTACTGGCATTTGTTTACCAATAAAGTCCAACTGACAGAAAAGCTCCATTATGCAGTCATTGTAGACATCATTTGCATTGTCTCATCATTTTACAGTCAGTTTCATTCATGAGCATCAGTTCTATTATTCATACATCATTGACATTAGTTGCATCATTTACAAATAGTTTTGATTTTAAATAATAGTTACATGGGTTGTATATGAATAAATGCTTTTAAGACAAAGAGTTAGAGCAGCCCAAAGAAACAAGAGGGGGGGGACACAAGGAAGATAAAGGAGATGAGATTATAGAGAGAAGGTACAGTTGTGATGATAGTACATTAAGCTTTGTGCAGCACAGAGTTATGGAACAAATTCATACAGCTATATTAATACCAGTTTAACCAGGGGTGGTACAGGTGCAGAGCCATTTATGTATGTCATTGCTTCAGTAAGCATTTAAAGTCTTTAAGGTTGCAGACTGTTCTTATGTGGAGTGGGATGGTATTCCAGCTATTAATAATGCACTGTGAATACAGGGAGTATCCTCCGTTGTTAGGTTTATTTATGGAAATTAATGATTTGTCAGTGAAGCATAGAGGTCTATTAGTAATGTAAGGTTGAATGCTCGAGTAAAGAGAGGAATTTTTCAGAGTTCTGCAGTAGCTTAAAGGTTGTAATCAATTGTGAATACAACAGAGAATTATTTAGTCTGAGACAATTTAGTTGTTTTAGAGAGAGGCCACAATGTGGTCTATATTGTTGATTGATTGCGAATTTGGCTACTTTATTGCAGCAATTATTCTAGTTAGGCTGACAGAGAGGAGTTCAGATTGGTTAGGCTAAGACAGGTATGTATTATGGTGGAGAATAGCAAAGAAGTGGCTATGTTTTGTCTAGCAGAATCAGTAAGGTAGTGTTTTTAACACTAGCATAGCTTTTGATGTGCCTTCTTTATGGCTTGCAAAAGGTGGCGATCAAATTTCAGGTGGTCATCTGTAATCAAACCTTGTAGCTTGGTGTGGGATACCAGTTCTATATTGGTCTTGTTGAATGACAGAATATTAAAGGTATTTGTTTCTTGGGAAAAGAGAGGGTTGAGGGTAAGCAGTAGAAGTTTAGTATATTTTGGATTCAGGATGAGTTGCGAGTTGTCGAGCAAAGCTTGTGTAGAGAACGATTTCTGGATGAGTGTTTGGAGCTGGGGTGGTGTCCTGGCAACACAAATGTAAAGTGATGTCATCAGCATATTTTACTATAGTGGCCTCTTTGGCTGCTGTTTTTAGGGCATTGATAAATAATTTAAACTATGGAGCCTTGTGGGACTCTGATGGTTATAGAAAGGAAAGAGTAGAAATCATCTTGCTATTTTGGTGCTTGGGACCTGTTAATGACGTAACTGAGAAACCAGTTAAATTATGAGGGTGACAGTCTATAGCAAGAGAATATAGTTAGAAGAATTTGGTCGCTGATTGTATTGAATGCCTTGGATAGATCCAGAAATACGGTTGAGGTTAGGAGGCCTGAATTTCTATTCTGATGCATTATATCTGTGAACCTTAGAATAGCAGTGGTTGTACTGAGATTGGATATGAAACCATGTGAGGAAGAGAGAAGATTATTTGTAATATATATATATATATATATATATATATATATATATATATATATATATATATATATAGATATGTGTGTGTATACTAAGTTGAATGTGACTACATATTTCCAAGTGTTTTGGATAAGAGTAAGAGAATGTCAAATGGTCTATACTGTGTAAACTTGGTTGATGAGTTTATGGAGGGGTGTTGCATAGTATTTTTCCGTAAGGTGGGGATATATTTTTCTTGGATAGAATAGTTCACTACAGTTGAGACAGGATATGCAGGGCTATCTGCAGTGAGTTTTAGGTATTCAGATGGAATTTGGTCATAGGCAGTGGTTGTTGTCTTAAGGGTATGTGGGTATTTTTAAACTGTAGATGTTGGCACTGGAATGAGTGTGAAGGTCTATTGTGGCTTCAGTGATTGTAGTGAGATGGCTGGGTTTGTAGTAATTTTGTTTTATATGAGGGAGTTTGCTATATTTATAAAATGTGAGTTAAAACTATGAAGCAATGCTTTGAGAGCTATTGGGTAAGGATGGGCTGGGTTGGGTTGAGTTTCCAGGATTGAGTAATGTATTTATTGATTTCCAGAATTTTTATTTTTTTTTTTTGATAGCTTGATGATGAATTTGGGGTATTTCTATACTAAGCTTTTTTATCCTGTTTAATGCATTGTGTGCTTTGGTTCCTTCTAGACTATTGTCAAATGTGCATTCAGTGTGATTGTGCATGTGACAGTGGTGTGTCTGTCATTCTCTGTCTTTCAATAGACTGGCATATTGTTCTGGCTTAATTCTTCATCTTGCTTGCCAGAAAAGTTTCCTCCTTTCATGCAACATTGAATCATAACTCTCAACTGTCTAGAATTTCATGGAATGCCTAGATTTTTTCTTCATATTTGGTCTGCTCCTCATAAAATGTGTGGTTTTCTGGCAAATCTTTGAGGATTGAAGTAACAAGGTAATGAGAGACATTTGAATCTCAGACTTCATATCTTTCAAAGATACATATTAATGCAAAACCCTTTATTCTATCAACTTTCTAAACTTGGTAAGAGCAATATTTAAAATCTGTCCCTGATTTTGGGCTTTTGTCCCTACCCCCCCCCCCCCATTATTTTTGGCTTTGTCCAGAATTCAAGCACTAAGAGGTTGAGAAGTATGTCCTGAATAGGATATAGCAGATATGGGAAGTTAATGGATAAACAGCACATAAAGTGAATACTGGCAGATCAAATCATACATCCAACACTTTCATAAGTTATAAGTTAAGCCTGTGCTGTCATAACATGCAGAAAATTGAAAGAGGGCTACCCTTGTATTATATGGGGTCTGTAAGCTGGTTTGCTATGATGGCTTCAGGCCAGTTATTTTACATTAAGAAGGTTTGTGGTCTGCACTCTTGTGGGAGGAGAGGTTAGATTCTGCCCTTCTGAGCTGGGAATTTCTGGTTAAAGGATTATTGTGCCTGCTTATTTGAACTGTTTCTTTCTGAAATTGGTGCGCCTTGTTTGCTATAGCATTGACTAGATTCAGGCATGTGAATCCAGCTTTGTTTGTATAACTTGAGCACTAATCCAGGCCATCTTTTTTGGAGAAGGTTTCCCTGCACCCTAGTGGCAGTAGTGTGCAGTTAGAACTTGTCTGATTGAAGACTGCTGGAACAGGGCTAAGTTTTGAGCTTTTTTACTGGTTAATTGGGTAATTTGTTTAAATCAGTTTGCTCTTTTTCTATTCTTATATAAAAAAAATTGCACTTTATTCATCTGCTTTTACTGTATTTGTGTTTCTTCCTACTTTATTGCATTTATTCTGCTAGTTAGTAGCCTGATTAAATTGTAACTGTTATTCTAAGCCTTTGGTTGAAGCACATGGGCTTCAGACCAGTTGTTTTACCAGACCAGTTGTTTTACATTAAGAAGGTTTCTGGTCTACACTGTTGTGGCAGGACAGGTAGCTTACATCCTTCTAAGTTGGGAGTTGCTGATTGAAGGCTTACTGTCTGTTATTCTAAGAGTGTATTTGTTCTGGTTTAAACACTTGGGCTTCGGGCCAGTTATTTTACATTAAGAAGGTGTGGTCAGCACTCTTGTGGGAGGAGAGGGTAGATTCTGCCCTTCTGAGCTGGGAGATTCTGGTTAAAGGCTTATTGTGCCTGCTTATTTGAACTGTTTCTTTCTGAAATTGGTACGCCTTGTTTCCTGTAGCACAGACTAAATTCAGACCTGCTGTATCTAGCTTTGTTTGTATAACTTGAGCACTAATCCAGACCATCTTTTTTTGGAGAAGGATCCCCTGCACCCTAGTGGCAGGAGTGTGCAGTTAGAACTTGTCTAATCGAAGACTGCTGGAACGGGGCTCAGTTTTTAGCTTTTTATTGGTTAATTTGTTTAAATCAGTTTGCTCATTTGCTACTGTTATATTAAAAAAATACACTTTATGCATCACTGCTTAGCTAGGGTTAAACTATTCCTGGCGCCATAAAGTCTTTTCTTCAAATTTTCCCTTAGAACTAGCCATTTTTTTAATTTTAGCACTCAAATCTGTTTCTTTGAGCTCAGCACTTGCTCAGAACTCGTTATAAGCACTAAGTAAGCTACAAATTACTACATCACTCAACTTTTCTCACTTGTCTAGAGGAAAACAGTTTTTAGTACTTAATAAATAAGCACCTATCCAGGCATGTCATATGTCTAAGGGTCAGCTCCTGGTGTTTTCGCCTGTCTACCTGATGAATCTGGCATCTTGGGGCAATGTAGCAATTGCCTCATGTACACAGACAACCCTCTTCTCCTACCACCCAACACTACAACCTGTGAGAGATGCACTTATATAGCCAAACTGGAAGCAAAGCTCTCTTCACCCAGGACTGAACTAGACAGTCAAGAGGAGAAGATAAACACTTGCACCAGACCACACTCATCACATAGTCCCTCAAAACCTACACCACCAAAACACACACATAGCAATACAAAACACACACCTACATTTGCAGAGGCTCTCAATAAAAATCTGCTTAAGCAACAGAGACCTCCAAAGCAGAAATGCATGCAACCTCCACCCCTCAACTCAACCCAAGTGACACAAAGCCCACAAACTCAGTCTGTCACTCAACCTCAGCCCATAAGGCATAATAACGTACCCAACACTCTAGTCATAGGTGACTCTATAGTCAGGCACACTGATGTTCCACTCACCAGGCTAAACAAGGAGAAAGTTATTGTCAGCTGCCTGTCGGGTGCCAGGATCCGACACATAACGCATGCACTCAGGTCACTCCACAGCAAGTACAAATATGACTCTGTCATTGTCCATGTTGGTGTGAATGACCTGAGATGTACCTCTCTGGACTACATGAAAAGAGACATGGAAAAGCTCTCCGATTTTGTAGCTCAGGCAGGTATGACCCTAGCCCTGAGTAGCATCCTGCCAACACCCAGAATGATACCACAGTAAAAACTAATACCATTAAAGCAAACATTGTTACAGATATGCAGGAAAGGCATTTTATCTGACCCAAACAATTCTGGCAAGCAGTGATAAGCACAACCACTAACAAGATATTTCTAAAATGTGCAACATCTGCTGTACTTAACAAAGGCAACATTAAATATAATATCACTTCCCCAATTACTGACACAGCACTCCTGTTCATCAACACACAATCAGTCACTTCTTCTATACCCCAGGATAAGAACTTGCAATACCCACCATTCAATTTAAAAAACACTATATCACAGCTTCAAAGTATTTTATATAAACTCAGCATCATGAATTTCACACATTTGTCTCCAAACTCCAAAAACATGGTAGTCATACTCTTGGAATGCCACTTCCTTTTGTTTATAACTTATAACCTACTCTGTCCCACACAACCTTTAAGTGCTACCTAAAGTCCCCTCAACTTCCAATGCAGCTGACTTTCATCCCATCACAAACCTTTGTCCACTGGCTACAGTTCTGGAAAGAATAATTTATGATTGGATTCTAGACTACGTTATCAAATATGACATCTGTGACATCCCTCTTCTGGGCCAGTAATCAAGGGGCCTGAATCCTCACCACTGACACTCGTGATGGGCATTCACTTGGAACAAAAATTGATGCACACAGTATTCCCAGATGCAGCTCTCTGCACCAAGCACAATTTCTGTTAAGAGCACACAGGGAACACACACAGTCTGGGGCTGGGTTTCCCTCTCAATCCAGGCCCCCAATATGACTTCCCACTGACACAGCTGTAGAGTTGAGTCCTCAGTCGAATGTTCCAAGCCAAGTCCTCCACCACCCTCTCTGTGAAACCAGTGCTCTGTGTCCCTGATCTAAGTAGCTGACACACATGCTTTGCAATTTGATTTTCACACACACACACACACACACACACACACACACACACACACACACAAACACACACAAAAGGCAAGTACAAATGTACCAGTTATGCCCCCTCTGCCCAGACTATAAAGTAGGTACTGCCACCAGAACACTCCAAAGCTATCTACTCTAAGGGTCTTACAAGGGTACCCAATTATACTGAGTAAAATTAATATTAATACAAATGGTAGTGTTTGACCAATTCAGCAAGGCTTTGAAGAGCGGCCATATTGTCACCAAATACAAGTACTCTCAAAACTTAAATATCTACTAAATAGACCAGCCACAATGAAAAGTTTAAATACATTTAATAATAAATAATGAAAGAACATGAAAGTACTAAATATCTATTTACAATTAACACCAGAGTTTCAGCCATGGGAAATATTAAAAATAACACAGATGGAAAGATTCACACTGATACAGAAAAACAATATTTAACTAATCTCACTATATTTTCCTGACTGATCTACATAATTACTATTCCCTGGTTACTTACTAAAGTAAGGCAAGATGAAGTGGGTGAATGGTCTTCCTTTTGGCCAGGTTTCAAAAACAGACTGCTGAAAGCTAAGTGACATCTCTCACTAATATCTAATTATCATTTCAGTGCTGGCTATAGAATAACATCATATCTGGTCATCTGACTCTGGTTCCCACACTATCCCCCTTTACTAGAAACTGAACCAGAATCTAGCACATATGTGTTATAATACACACATTTAGAGTTTTGCTAAGACGTTACAGCATCTGGAAGCTGTAAAACAATTTTAACACGTCCACCCTTCTTACAGAACTACTAAGCCAGGCTTCTCACAGACATTTCGTCTCTGTCTGCTGTCAGTGAGATACAATCTTTGTGGCCTAAACTAGATAATTTAATTTCAGACTATTTTTCAAAGTTAGCTGGACTGAGATTAACCTCTTCTCTTCCAGTACCCTCTGTTACAATATATTAATTTCAACAGTTACAACACAGACTGACATACAGGTATATTTATTTTCTGTCCAGCAGGGCCCACTGTTGGTACTTAAACACAAGCAACTTTACAAATACATTTTCGGCACAAGCATCTGTACAAATAAGTGTAATATACAAATGACAAGTCTTTACAAAACTCCAGCTAGCTATGTGGGCATATGTTACACATCTACATCTACAATGTTACACATTTAGGGGTTGGGAGGGTGGCTTAATGGCTAAGGTGTTTGCCTTACAAACACAAGGTGCAGGGTTTGAGTCTCACAAGGGATAATTGGCTAGGCTTAAAATGGCTCACAAGGGCAGTTAGCTTAGCACTAAACTATGAACCTATGAACTACCTTACTTTTGCTAGCATAGCTGGCAGTACAACACATCAGCACATCTAAACAGACAAACAACATGGCTTTTACCCTAATTACAATAAATTTACTCCTGTATACTTCCTCTTGTCATAAATTTAAGATAGTATTTGTGAGCACACTAGTGATTACTTACATTCTGACCAACTCCTGGATAGTGCTTGTGAGCACTTTAGTGACTACTTACCTTCCAACAGACTCTCTCCAGCTGCAATACCATGAAACAGGTTTCATCTTGGCAGGAATATGGATCAACTCATCAGTTCTTCAGTTCCTTCTCCTGCTATATCTAAGAAAAAGAAAACTGCAAGGGAGCCCATGCCAACTTAGCAGAGTTCAAGAAGCACCTCAGCTGCTAGCAGATGACTCTTCAGTAGCTATTGATTGCTTCTCAGACCACTCGGGTGTTTCACCAGGGCCGTCAGTTCCTTCAGCAACCATGGATAGGGGGTTAGCCACATACTCTGCAGCTGTTCAGATGTCCTTAGTGGGCAGAGGAGTTTCAGTGGAGAGTTCTTCCCTGTGTGGCTGTGTGAAGAGATCTGTTCCCTGGGATGAGGTTCCATTTTTCAATCAGTCTCCTTCGTGGTATGTCCCTAGAAAAAAGAAATAAAATGTTGAACAGTTATCTGATGTTAACAGTTTTCCTGTTGATAAGGATCAGTTTTAATACTTTAACTAGAGGTTTACTGCAGACTCCAAAACCTTTAAGACAAGTTAACATTGCTACTAAAAGTCCTGGTGTTATTTCCTCAGTATCTGAGAATACCATATCTGATTATCCTTAGTTAGACGTGGCATCTTCTCTATTTTCTGCTCATGCCCCGGAATCTGATTTTGAAGAAAGTGTTTCTTCTATGTCTCCTACAGAGGAATTTTCCTTTTCTTAGACTGTGCCAATAATACATGGCTTATTTCAGTGAGAAAAACTGGAAATTCCCTCTTCCTTAAGGAAATATTATGATATGCTTCAAGTGGGTGTTCCACTACCTGCTTCTGTTTCTTCTTTTTTGCCAGCCTTGGGGGGGGGGGGGTTGCTATAACCTGCAATACACCTGACAGTCAACCTCCAGTCCTCAAAAAAAAAAAAAAAAAAAAAAAAACAGGCAAATTTTATAAAGTTCTTCAGACTTACAAGCATTTGTTTTTCTCATCTCCATTCTGAACCAGCAGCTATTTCTTCACCAGATGCTAGTAAGAATTTGGTTAATGATAATCCCTCTTGAAAGGACAATGATGGAAAAGCTTTTGACAGGTTTGGGAAGATAATCTTTTCTTCTTCATCTCTAGCCTACAGAATTTTGAATTACCAGGCTCATATGTTGGCTTTTTTTAGACAGTTTGAGGACCATTTCTGAAACATTTCCTTCAGAAGGTAGTTTTCTGAATCCTGTTCTTGCTACTGTTTCTTACATCGCTAAACATGTTTCACTGTTGATAATTTGTTGTATGTTAAGGTATTTAGCCCCTCTCTGTAGTCATAGCCTTCAGTCCTTCCTCCTCAATACTTGTTCTTCACTAAACACCAAACAGAGGTGCAAAGATTCCAGCTACTTTTATCTTTAGCTACATTGTGTGTGGCAAGCAATGTGCAAAGGGGAATACAAATATAAAAGAGAATAAAATCTGCCATTGCAGACTAGTAAGCAGCATACAAATTCTACCTGTGGTGTACTCCTACACATAGTTTTTCTTGGAGAAACCTTCCAGTCCTTGAACAAGGGTGCCTGAATGTTTACCTTATTTCCTTGGCTGTCCTTTGATAATTAGCTAGGGTTAGCAGAGTGCCTTGGATTCTCTCCTGCTACTTTAAATTCCAATTGATGGTTTCCCTCCCTTCCCCACCCCCCAAGTGATTTCTCAGGTACAACACACCAAAGGTTTTAAAAACCCTGGATGCCATATTTGCTTTAATTGCAGCTGAAAGCCCTCCAGGTGTAGCATCTCTACTAAGTGTCCCTGGACTAGCTGATAGTTTTTTTAGCTAAGTTCTATATGAAAAGTGTAGCCCCAATCCGTTTTTCTTCACTCACTTCCCACCCATCCCTCATATCATTACCTTTATACCTATCCATACAACCACACCCCCTCACTTCCTCCCAAATCCCCCACCCCTCTACTTCCTGTTCTCATACTACCTCCCTTCTTTGCTCCTCCCCACACTTACCTACTATCCGCTATCAAAGACTACTATACCTTACTCCCACCCCTTCCTCTCATCCTCTGTTCTACATCCCATAAAGTGACATGTCTCTTACAACTCAAACTATACTCTTACCTTCTCCACTCCTTATACTCTATCACCTTACCTCCTATCACTCACAATTACCTACTCCCTATTTCCAACCCTCATACACCACCATTAACTCAAGTACTACACCACAACCCTATCTACTAATTTGTCCCTCCATCCTTCCCCCCCACCACTCCCATTCTTAAAATAAAAATATCTCGCCCCCCCCCCCTTTAAAACAAAAAAACAGTGTCTACTTACTCAAATCAAAACCCCATTACAAACCTCTACTTTTATCTGGTGACATTCATCCTAACCCAGGCCCTACAGACACTACCCTGAACAATACCCCCTTGTATCTAAACCTGCCAACCACTCTAACCCACAAAAACAAGTACAATTCTGCTCTATCAATGTCAGAAGCCTTGTAAATAAAGTTCAAGAACTCCATGCTTGGATAGCTAAATATACTCCTGACCTAGTTACCCTAACTGAAACATGGTTAAAACCACACCATCTGGACAGTGAAATCATCCCTCCTGGCTATATTATCCTTGGATTAGATCCACCTAAAAGAAAAGGAGGAGGAGTCTCCATACTCTACTCCAATTGTCTCTCCCAAATCAGTCCCACACTAGACTTACCCTCCTTCTCACCAGCTGAACTCCTACTGACCAACTTCAAACTTAACAGTTTCAACACCATAACTGTTGCAGTAATCTATATTCCCCCTGGTGATAATATTAACATACTTGAGAACATCCTATCTCACCTCTCACATACCATCCACAATTAAATAATTATACTAGGAGATGTAAATATTGATTAGCTTAAAATACAAGCTCCCAGCACTACTTCCTGTATAAACCTACATGGGTTTGAGCAGCTAATCACAACCCCAACCTACATTAATAAATCTCACCTACCTAGCTCTCTTCTTGACTGGATATTGGTCTCCCACCCTCAAAACTATCATAACTCCCAAACCCTTCCATATGCCCTCAGTGACCACTGCCCTATAACAGTTACCAGACATACTCCCTACCTTACCAAACCTAACAAATTTATTACCACCTGCTCACTTTCTCATTTCTGTCCTAACTCATTTATTCACCAACTCTCCAAAATTAACTGGTCTTACCTCACCACTCTTCCTTTAGATGAAGCTGTCCACGCCTTCAACACTACATTCCTAAGCATTCTTAACTCCCTTGCTCCTCTTTGCACAATTAGAATCAAATTTAACACTGTTCCCTGGCTCACTAAAGATACCAGAACCCTCATGAAAGACCAGGATAGGATTTGGAAAATGTGGACTAAAACTAGGACCCCCTTCTCTTCTTCAGAAATATAAAGAACTCAGAAATAAAATTTAAAAAAAATCATCCATTATGAGAAAATAAACTTCTATGCCAATTCTACCTCTACTCTTAAATCAGACCCAAAGAAATTATGGAGCTCTATTAAACAGACTCTCTATCCAGGAAACCCTTCCTCTCCTAACCCATGTCCCATTGCAACACCTGAAGACATAGCCAACAAATTTAACAATCATTTTATAAACTCAATAACCTCCATAATAAATTCCCCCCCCCCAGAAACAATATTAGCACCCCAACAAACTCTATACCTCTTCCAAACCCTCCTAACTCCTTCTCTCTAAAAGCAGTATCAACTAACTATGTAAAGTCATTACTCTCTAAACTTAAACCTTGCTCCCCATCTGTTGACAAGCTACCCTCTTACTTCCTGCAGATTGCCTCTGAACCTCTTGCCTATCCTGTATTCATCTTAATCAACCGATCCATTTCTGAATCCTATGTCCCCACACTATGGAAGAATTTCTTTACTTTACTTTACCCATTCACAAAGGGGGAAACTCCACAGACATATCCAACTTCAGACCGATTGCCATACTCCCTCCACTCTCAAAAATCCTAGAGAAATGCATTCACAAGCAGGTAATGCATTACCTTCACCAGGAAAACCTTCTCACACCCACACAGCATGGTTTCCGTCCCAAGCATAGTACAACTACTGCACTCATATCATTCATCAACATAGTCTCCCTAGATCGTGGTAACAATAAACTTGTCTCATGCGTATTCCTTGACCTTTCTAAAGCCTTTGACATGGTCTCTCACCCACTCCTTCTAGATAAACTCACTAACTTACATTTCTCTCCCCCTACAATCTCCTGGTTCTCCAGCTATCTCTCTTACCCACCAGCAATCAGTTAAATGGCTCTCTCTCCTCCCCTCTCACTGTACAAATGGGAGTACCCCAAGGGTCCATACTTGGACCAGTGCTCTTTAATATTCCCACCAACTTGCTCTACTCCTCTTGTCCCCAGTCATCTCTTGTGCAATATGCTGATGACTCAACTGTTATAACCATTGCTGACAACCCACCTGACCTCCACTCAACTACCCAGGCATCCATTCCACACCACTGAGACTTGGCTTAGTGATAACAAACTAATACTTAATCCAAAAAAAAAACTAAGCTCCTACTCTTCCTCCCTAAAACATCACCACACTCAAAAGTACATTTACCATCTTATCCTGCAACAGCACTATCATCTCAGCTGAATCTAGCACTAAATTGCTAGGTGTTACAATAGATGATCAGCTTAAGTTTGATCTCCATATTACTAACTCGGTAAAAAGAACGCATCAGAAACTTGGACGCCTTTTCCATAACAAGAAGTACTACACTGCCCGAATAACTCTCTCCCAGGCTTTATTACTCCCAACACTCCTGTACAGCTGCCACATATTCACAAACCTAAATTCTACACTTATTTCCAAGCTTGAAACTACCTATAATAAGATTGCCAGATTTGCAGCTAACCAAACCTACAAGTCACACCACTGATTAGCACTACAGCAAGTAGACTGGCTAGAATTCCCTTAGCTGCTCCAACTATTACCAACTACAAATGATCCACTCTATCCTCTATCTACCCTCCTTCTGCCCCAGCCTCTCCACTATCATATCCAAATATTCCCCTGCTAGGACACTACGCAGCTCAAATCAAGAATTATTAGACATCTACAAACCCAAAACCAAAATAGGCTGCCTTCTCTATAACTATAACCCAACTCCCCTTGGAAATAAAATCCCTCCAACATAGCAAAAGTTTCAAATTAACCACAAGGAAATACCTAAAAACAAAGTGGTCTTGCCACTGTAGCCAACCACCCTGAAACCGCCATCCTTTCACCTATTTCACCACCTCACTCTTAATGTATCTCTAACACTATTCCCCTGCCTCTTCCTACCTCTATCTCCAACCCCTCTTAATTCTTACAGTCTCAAAACAACCTACCTGTCTAGTCTGTCTCCTATACTCTACCTCCCCTACATCTCCTACTAGCCATTCTTACTTTCCTTTCTTGTTTCCAAACTCCTATACAACTAGATCCTACCCACTTTAAATAAGCATCTGCCTATTAACTCATTTTGCTACAAGCAGCTTAAATAATACTGTAACTAGTCACATTTTCTTCTGCTAATTGTTTAAAACCTTGTTTGTAACAACTCACATACTTGTCTGCCAATTGCTAATACTCTGTATAATTGAATTGCCTGAGGAGCTTTTTTTCTCTCCAGGTCTCTGCTTGTAAGATCCTATAGCTGATTGTCACTACTATATTACTAAAATATAATAAATTGTTTTCTAGTCCTGAGGAACTTTTCTCCACGGGTCTCTGCTGAAAATGAGCTAAAAGCTCAGCCAGACTAACCCGGTGAACAAATGTAAAATAAGTAAATACATGATTGTATTGATTCTGTATACAGGGTGGCAACCACTGCTACTGTGATGACACTTTCTACTTGGGTACATAATCAGAAGTTTTCAGAGAATGTAAAATCTGAGATTTTAAATTCTCCTTTAAATAAGGTTTTTCTTTTGGCCCCTTTGTTACTCAGGTACTCAAAACATTTTGATGAAAGAGGGAAATTAATTCAGGAGGTTACTAGCATTTTCAGCCCTTCTTTAAAAAGTTTACAAAATCCTCTAATCTTTTTTTCATAACACAAAACAAGCAATCCCAAAAAGCTTCTGGTAAGCAGAATTTTAAAGAAACATTGCAGAAAGGATCAAACAAAAAGCAGTGAACCTTTCAGAAAAAGGGACTGACACCAATTCAGAATGACTATTTCAGCATTTCCCCCTCCCTCCTCACTCTCCTTTGGCATTGGACTTCATCTGACAAATGGGTTTTGACAGTTGTTCATGGGGGTTACAGATGGCAGTGGGAAGGCTACCTTCCTTTTCAGTATATTCACCCGTCATCCTCCAACGCAAACTTCTCTGTTCCCTTCAGCCTTAACCCATATGTTTTCTTTGGGGATCATATATCCAGTGCCACCAGATCAGTGGGGAAAAGGGATTTATTCTAGAACTTTTATGATGTCAAAGAAAGATAATTCCTGGAGACCAGTGCTCTACCTGTCCTTTCTTGGCCGCCTGTTTATAAAAGTGCTAAAGTTCTAGATGTTACTTATCATCAGTTATTTGAGTTTTCTGGTAATATTATATCTGAAAGATAATTATCATCACATTTCCATTGTCACTTATATCAGAGGTTTCCTAAAGTTTTCTGTATCTGGGTCACATTATCACTTCTCTGCATTACCTTTTGGCTTAACTTCTTGGGTATTTTCAAAGTGTCTAACCCCTGTGAATGATCATTTTGGACTGCTTGACATTCACATCTTTCTTTGTTTAGATGGCTTGCTTATCTTCACAGAATTTTTTTCCAGGTGTCAGGCATCCCTTACATGGGTTACAAATCTTATCCAGCTGGGTTTTCAGGTCAACAGCCAAACATCCTCTTTGATGCCTTTTTATACTATCCTTCTATGATGCTTTCTGGATTCTTCCATTCTAAAGCCATTCCTGAATCAGTAGAAAGTGGGCTTCCATCAGGAAATTTTCCTGAGTTTATCCTGTCAGAGAGTATCTCAGGACTCCATGGTTCATGACATCTATGATTCTCATGATTCGTCTTGTCAGGTTGCACATGAGAAAAATGCAATGATTCTTAAAGACTGTTTGAACTCAACTTCTCATCCACTGGATTTTCAGATTTCAGTACTGAGTTTTTTAAAGGGAGAGAGAGATTATTTGATGGAGACATCATATATCTCTGAATCTGGATCTTTCATTCTCTCTCTTTCAGTTTGTTAACAAAAGATACATCAGATTTTGCCTGGGGAGCTGTAATAATGGAGTAAAAGTGCAGAGTCTTTGGAGCAAATGAGACGAGCCAAAGCACATAAAAGTGAAATAAATATTACTTGTGATCAATGCTATAGAATCTTTTCATCATCTGTGGTCTCCAGGGCTTCTGCATATAATTACACCACCACAGTGATGCAGTAAATAAACAAACAGGTAGACACCAGGTCTTACCCACTGTGCAGGCTGGCTTTGATAGCTTGAGAGTATCTATTCATCATAATTTTGTGCTTCTGTATATAACCATTTGCAATTGCAAATTATAGACCAAGTGCAGCTTGTTTAGCACAGGCCAAAGCATATTGGAAAAGTGCAACTACCAAATAATATATCCCCTGTTTTCAACATGTCTCAGATATATGAATATGTAGCTGACCCATGTGCAGTATACACTACACTACTACAAGCTATGGGGAATTCCCAATGCTATACCTTTCCAACATTAGACTTGTAAAAGCTAATATCTCCATGGAATCACATCGTTCTCTGTTAATATATTATTTTATTTTTTATTTAACATTTGTTTACCGGGAAAGTCTGACTTAGAACAAAGCCAATTTTCAGAGTAGGCAAGGGGAGAAACACTCCAGATGCATGTTTTTGTGACATGAGAGGAAACCGGAGCACCTGGAGGGGAACCCACATGAACGCAGGGAGGACATGCAGACTATGCACAGAAGGCACTCCAGCCAAGAATCGAACTGGAGAGCCTCTTGCTGTGAGGTGACAACACTACCACCATGCCTGTACATGTGTACAATATAACATTTGTGTATTTTACATTGTTACTGTGTAATAGTGAAGTTTATATTCTGCTGTTTGTTGTCTTCTTTATAAAACTTGCAACACTATTTACATTCTGATATCTGTTAATGATGCTTTTATTCTGTTGTTTGTTGTATAATTATACTTGTAACAATGTCTGCTTTTTCATTGTATTTGCCTAATTGGCCTAGGCGATGGCTGAGTCTTCATATCAGTTTGCTTATCTGGCTAACAAAAGAAAATAAATAAGCAAAGATAATAAATAAATGCATTAGCACAACTGCAGTCTGATGTATAGAAGCAAACTATGACTGAAGGGCTGCAGTGGCTATGGAAGGAAAATTGTTTAATGGCAGCATAAGAAGCCTTATGGAAGACTTTACTTGTTCCTGAAAATGTGCAGAGTAACCCAGTTATATCACTTCCTCACAAGTATAACCATTATCAAGTGTTTTGTGTAAAATCATATAGTTTTAAAGGTAGCATTTTGAAGAGGCAGTTTTCTCTTGCTGAATTTGCAGAATAGGACAGAAAGGAAAATTTTGACAAAACCCATTTTATTTCCCTTGACTGCAACTGTTGTTCTTTGTTGAAGTTGATTACATAATTTAGCAGGGGATATGTAGAGGTGCACCCCCACCCAACACACACACACACACAACCCTACTGAAAGTTACTACATATGAATTGTTCTGGTGCATAAATTATTATTTTTGAATTCCTCACACCTTAGGATGCACCAGTTTCAGTTATGAGTCTGTGTGCATGTTAAAACACTACCATAATTTTGTCTTCAACCTGTTGTACCGATCAGGTGTAACCCTGGAAATATAACTTCCTGGAAAGTTTTGTTAATCAGCAGTTTTCTCAGGCATAATGGTTAAGGTCTTTACCTCATACACACAAGGTACATCATTTGATTTTGACCTCTGCTTATTGGCTAGGCTTGTAATAATCTGCAGTTTGATAGCCTATATTTGTCTAGGAAGCCACATAACACTGAATCAGCAAAGCTTGCATGATATAAGCCTGTTCACAGCATCTCATACATGGCAGCTGAAATACACACATTCTTGCAATTTATGTAGTTCCATCATATCACTTTATGAACTGTCATGACAGACATGGATTTTTTCAAGGGTGCTAGAACCCCACCCCCTGTGTATTTTATTACTATCACTCCCAAGTCGCTGCTTCTTGAAGAATGGATGAACAATGGCAGTGCAGGACTTCAACTTTTGAAGTTTGTGTTTCATAGGTTCATACTAGGCTATCTTCCCTGGGACATTTATAAGCCTAGCCCGATGTGTTTGGCTTTTGCCACCCTTTAATTTGAGTTTACTGTGCCCTTTTTAAGGTTAGTTTACTGTGCCTCTGTCTAGTAGTGACACAGAAGTAATCCCCAGGGTAAACCTACGATCTCCCATCCACTCATCAAGATTCCTCTTGAAGAGAGCCAGTGAGGTGCTCTGCCTAACATGGACTGGGATTTTATTCCAGAGTGAGGGGAGCCTCTGGGTTATGAATCTGTCCCTCCAGCATGTTCTATTTATTTCTGTGCTGAGGTTCAAGTCCCTCGAGCGCGTGATTCTAAGGGATTTAGATTTTCTGAGGTGGAGCATGTCCATTAATTCTGGGTTGGACATAACTGTGTATGTCAGGCATAGATCGCCTCAAAGTAGGCGGTATGCAATTGAGTAGAGCTGGAGTTTTTTTAACCAGGCAGCATATGGGATCTGTTTGAGTCCCTTGATCCTCTTTGTGAGGTACTTTTGGGGTCTTTCTAGTTGCTGCAGGTGTCAGGTAAGGTACATCCCAAAAGGGGCATTGTATTCTATGATGGGCCTGATGAGGGATGAATAAAGGGGCACTATTACCTCACTTGATCTGGATGTGAATCCTTTCGTAATAAGGTGGGCTATGTAGAAGGTCTTTCTAACCACTTTGGCAATAACCACTTTGGCAATGTGGTTGTCAAAGGAGAGATTGCTATCAACTTGGGTCCCCAGGTCTCTAATTACTTCTTCCGTACTTAATGGGTTACCACCTATGTGGTAATTTGTGGGCACTTTGTTTTTGCCAAAGGGTATGACTATACACTTTTTGGCATTTAGCTTTAGGCCATGGCTCTGGCACCAGTTATCCATTTCTGTGAGACCTTTTTGGAGGATGTTCGTGTCAGCTGGAGAGTCAGTTATGGCACCCAGTTTGCAGTCATCTGCGAACTTGGTCAGCCATAGTCCTCCCATGTTGGCCTGTACCTCAGAGAAGTATATGCTGAACAAGAGAGGTCCCAGGACAGAGCCTTGTGGGACACCACTTGTAACCGGTTTCGAGTCTGACATGGCTCCGGCAACTCTGACTCTGTGGGTTCTGTCTTTGAGCCAGTTAGCAACCCATCTTGTGACATAGGAGTTTATATTTAAGCTGGATAGCTTATCTATGATGCCCGAGTGGGGTATTGTGTCAAATGCCTTTGCAAGGTCCAGATAGGCTATGTGGACTACCTTCCCTTCATCTATGGTCTTGGTGACTGTTTCGAAAAAGTCGACCAGGTTCAAGAGGCAGGATCTGCCCTTGACAAAGCCGAATTGGGTAGGATCTAGTGTCTGTAGGTCCCCAATGTCTTTGTTTATGAGTTCCATGATGATCCTCTCCATGGCCTTGCAGATAAGGCTAGTCAGGCTTATGGGGCGATAGTTACCAGGGTCCGCTGAGGCACCACCTTTGTGGAGTGGGACCACTGTTGCTGTATGCCATTCTTTGGGTACATATCCTGTAGTGAGGCTGAGATTATACAGCAGTTTTATGTGAGGGTTTAGTTCTTCTTGGAGTTCATGTAGGACGCAACCCGGGACACCATCTGGTCCCATTGAAGCAGTGTTTTTTTGCTTTGGAGAGGGAGGCTTTCACCTGAGCATCTGAGATGTTAGGGAGGCTGCACTCTGCTGGGATAGATATTTGCTCTTTTGGGGGGGAAGAAGTTTGCACTGAACCTGTCTGCCAGGATGTTGGCAATGTCTGTGGGTTCAGTGTATTTTTTGTCATTTAGAATCAACTCTGAGCATATCTGGGAGTTGCATCCCAGGTTCCTAACATAGCTAAAGAAAGACTTGTGATTGTCTTTAGTGTCCTGTGCAATTTTTCTCTCGAAGCTGGCCTTGGAGGATTTTATGAGGGATCGTAATTTTTTGCTAGTACTGATCAGAGATGCCTTCCCTTTTAGGGATTTTGCTCTATCATGTAGTAGCTTCCTCCTTCTGTTGTACAACTTATTTATGGCTGGGGTCCACCAGACTGGATGCCTGCCTTTGGACGACTGGGTCTTGGTTTTGTTTGGGATAGCATGATCCATGCATTCTTGGAGGTGTCCATAGAATGCATTTATATAGGATTCTGTGGTTTGGGCCGTATTTTCCACTGGCCCGGGGGCCTTGAAGGATTCCACCTCAGTTTTGAGAAGTGTGAAGTTCGCTTTTGAGAAGATTTTCACTGTGGTTTTCTGGGCTGGGGGTGGGGTCGGGTTTTGGATATCCAGTGAAATTAATTTATGGTCTGATCTTACCAATGAGGGGTATACTTCTGGTGTGGAGCATAGGGTCCCCACGTTGGTGATGATCAGGTCAAGTATGTTTTCCCCTCTTGTGGGCATTGTGACTAGTTGTTCCATGGCATTTGAGTTTATAAATTCCAGGAACCTTTGGGCTAGGGTGTTGGGGCTTGAGTAATGCTCCCAGTCTATGTTTGGGTAGTTGAAGTCACACAATATAATGGTGTTTGGAGAGATCTTCATGTTCTCCAATGTTTTCAGGAAGGCCAAGTGGGAATCCTGATTTTGAGATGGTGGTCTGTAGCATGCTATAAACTGAAAGGCAGTTTTGCCCACTGTTAGTTGCACATGGATGGTTTCTGATGCTTCGTGCAACGCCACTAACCTGGAGGTGTGGGTATCCTTGATGAATATGGATACTCCCCCTCCTTTTGTGGTTCGGTCCGAGTTTTGGGGCCGAAAAGCATGATATGAGGTATAACCTGGTAGTGCTGGGGTGCTCTCTGGAGCCTTGAACCAGGTTTCTGTCACTGCACAGATATCGATGTTCTCCATACTGAGGAGAGCTTCAAGTGCGTGCATTTTGAGGTTTAGACTTCTGGCATTTAGCAGCATTACCTTAGTTTCTTGTTCTTTGTGTTTTCTATGGAGGTGGGTTTGTCTTTTGAGCCTTGCCTAAAAAAGGCACTATGGGGGTGGCAAGAGCCTTTGCCAGTATCCGAAAGCCCGGGGTGACTGGTGCAAGCCGTCCCTAGCGAAGCAACGTGGCTTGTCAAGCAAGTCATCCTAGGCTGACAGGCACTGGATCCCCTTTGAACGACACCAAAATTTTAGCCAATTGTTAAAATCGATCATTTTGTCTTTATACTGTGGCATCATTCTAGCTGAGGGTAACATGCTGCTCAAGGTCAGGGTCATACCGGCCTGGGCTACATGATCAGAGAGCTCCTCTATGTCTCTTTTCATCTAGTCGTGGGAGGTACGTCTCAGGTCATTCACACCAGCATGTACTATGACAGTGTCATATTTGTACTTGCTTTGGAGTGACCTGAGTGCTTGCATTATACGGCGGATCATAGCGCCCAACAGGCAGCTCACTGTGACCTTCTCCTTGTTCAGCCTGGTGAGCGGGATGTCAGTGTGTGTCTGACTATAGAATCACCTATTACAAGTGTAGCAGGTGTGTTTTTCAGCCTTAAGGGCTGTGACTGTTTGGCACACTGACTTTGTGAGCTATGTGTTGCATATGTTTTGCTGTGGGGTAACGTTTGCTTGGATGTCTGCTTTGGAGGTCTCTGCTGCTTAGGTAGATTTTTATTTAGAGCCTCCGAGTATGTTTTTGTGTGTTTATGTGTTTGGTTTGCTGTTGTGGTAGGACTATGTGAGACTGGATTAGTGTGTGAGGTTACCTTCTCCTCCTGACTGGAGGAGGAGAGGGTTGTCCATGTACATGAGGCAGTTGTAACATTGCCTCAAGATTCCCAGATTCAACAGCTGGACTGGAGAGGAGACCATTAACTGACCTTTGGACATGCTAGATTAGTAAAGGGAACTCTTTTATCACTTAATTAAGAAGGACCAATAGGGGACAAGGTAATTGTGGAGAATGTATGAGGATGTAGTGCTTTTAGTTTATTAGTGCAAGATTGTTTGTTTGGGCAAGTGCAGGGTCTTAGATTGAGAATAGGGTGTTTAAATTGAGAAATAGAGCAGTTCTAAGGGAAAGAGTGAAGAGCAGACTTTGTGGAGCCGGGAATAGTTTAAACCCATTTAAGCGGCGCTGCCCGATGCTGCGCTATGCGCACAATCGCGCAAAGCCACGCAAAAGCGGATTTTTAAGCAGGGAACTTCAAAGAGCTAGAAATGGCCCAAAACGGCCAATTACTACAAGATTCTTGTGCTGAGGTCACTCCTTCAGGGACAGATAGGCTGCTCAAGGCTCCCCACTCCCACTGGTGAGCAAAGAAACTTTCTTCTATCCAAGTAAGGAAATGGGCAACACAGGAACTATCCCAGAGTCCAGAATACAGCAAAGCCTGTATAGGGGACTATTCTAGTTAAGGAAAGGCAGGCAACAAGGATATATATATATATATATTTTTTTTTTTTTTTTCAAGTAAACAGCAAGAAAATTACAGTATATTCAATGCACAGGCTAGCGCACTTGAGTGGGCAGCCTCAACAGTTAATTTCAACAAACTTTTAAATTAAGTGCAGGTAATGAACTAACGCAAAAACAAGCTTTTAACAGTTAACTCAGCAGTGTAAACTCGCTTTTCGGTGAGAAAGGAAGGTCGCACAGGTAGAAACAGAAAAAATATACTTATATCTTGAAAGCAGTCAATCTTTTCGTTTCTCTGCTGCTAGCACCACTCTGCAGGACCACGAGGAGCTGTTGCTGAGTAGTAATACCTCAGGGCTCACAGATGGAAAAAAATCAAAGTTGTTTTAACCCATTCATCTGATGATGTATATTTTCAGCATATATGTGTAGGTCTCCCTGGAGAAATACTTTGAAAATGTTTCCTCGCATAGTATCTCTGATGTCCTGTATTTATCATACTTTCACTTTCAGACTCAATCTGAGCCAATAAGGGCTTCTTGCTGTTTCGTGCAGCAGCCCTGTCAGGTCCTTGCTGAGCAATGTTTCTGACATTCTCAACGAGCATGCAGATTGGTGAAACAGTCCTAATGTAGGGCTGTTTCAAAAATAGCCTAGCAAATGAATTGATGTTTTTTTTTAACTCCAATAACTTCACACATGCACAGAATTTGAATTGTGTTGCGTTCTGTGGAGCAGAAACAAGTCAGAAAGTTGACTATTATGCTTAAATGAACATAATAGTCAGCTTTCTGACTCTTCAGTGCCATTTTCTTTCTTGTTTTTTTTTTTTTGGGGGGGTGCAGCCCTGCAACCAGTGCCATGAGCCCCCTCTGAAAATAACAGATATTATTCATGCCTTATATAAAAAACAGATTCCTTATTCAGCCATCTGAGCAATAATCAGTAAAACTGTATCAGCAATAACTAAATAAAGTGAAAAACAATCTACAAATGTGTTTATCACAACCCTGTGCACAAGTTTTAATTAACTGTTAAACTATAATTGGGGGTAAGTATGAACTCAACTCAATTCACTGCTTAGACTCACAGTACCAAATTCCATTACCTCAGTTCAGGAACTGCTACATGTTTATTGTGCTATAAATTATGGGACTAAAAACTGAAACCTATGTATTTCATAACTGATTCTGTTAAAATGGCTGAAGTACCACACTAATACTCTCTTGGGGTTACATAAGCATGCCCACAATGTGTTTATCTAACTTATATACAGTGTTATCTACACAAAAAATGTACAGCTATATTATAAAGAACCCCAGAGACAAAATGTTTGAATTTTTAGATAATAATTCATAATAAATCCCTCAAAATAATACTTCCCAGAGTACAGAATATGAAAACAACCAGTCTTCTTTAAGCCCTGAGAAAGTGTACAATTTCTACCCATTAATGCAAGTATTTCTTCTAATAACTTTCTTTTAAGAGTAATGTTAAACCACCCACAACCTGCTAGCATTCTTACTCCAATGTGAAGCAGTGTTTATATGAGTAACTGGTATGGCAAACTGTAATGCTAGATCAACCATAACAAGAATTCAGGTCGACAGACCAAGTTCATAGGTTCATAGGTAGGTACTAGGCTATCAGTCCTAGGGCCCATACAAGCCTAGCCAAAAAATGTACCCTGGCTTTCGCCACCCAAGAAAATTATTTTCCTGTGCCCCTGTCGAGCAGAGCCACAGAAGTGATCCCCGGGGTGAATTTCCCATTTCCCATCCAATCATCAAGATTTTTCTTGAAGAGTGCTAATGAGGAGCTCTGTTTGACATAGATAGGTAGTCTGTTCCAGAGTATGGGAAGTCTCTGGGACAGGAATCTATCCCTCCAGCATGTTCTGTTTATTGTGGTGACAAGTTTAGGTCCCCAGAGTGTGTAGCTCAGAGGGATTGGGATTTCTTTAAGTGGAGCATGTCCAACAGCTCTGGGTTTGACATAGCTTTGTATGTTAGGCAGAGATCGCCCCTGAGTAGGCGATATGCGATGGAGTAAAGCTGTAGTTTTTTGAGATGGTCTGCATAGGGCATCTGTTTGAGGCCAGTAATCCTCTTACATACCAAAAGGGGCGTTGTACTCTATAATGGGTCTAATGAGTGATGAGTAGAGGGGAACAATGATCTCATTTTTTCTGGATGAGAATCCTTTTCTGATGAGATGAGCCATGTAGAAGGATTTCCTGACCACTGTGGCGATGTGATTATCAAAGGAGAGACTACTGTCCACCTGTGTCCCAAGGTCTCATCAAATTTTCGGCATTAAGTAGACTACCAGCTATGTGGTAGTTCATGGGTACAGAGTTTTTACCAAAGAGGATGACAGTACACTTTTTGGCATTGAGCTTCAGGCCATGGCTTTGACACCAGGTATCTGTCTCAGTGAGGCCCTTTTGTAGTTTGTCCACATCGTTAGGACATGAGAACAGTCATTTCTTCATTAGCAAACTCCAAGCTTGTATCCCAGAGTGACCTGTAACATTTTGTTACAACAAAAGTCCATATTTAAGATATGATAAAGCTGTTCATTCAAGCAGTGGAAAATGTACTCACAAGTGCACACTGGCTCTATGTGCATTCATAATAAGGTGTGCAACAAGGCATTGAAGTGTCACTAAGTCCAATGTGCTCTGTAAAGTATGTCAGGTATAAAGAAACAGCAAGCCAAGTTACTGTTAATCATCAGATTATACATATATTTGGTAAACCACGTTGCAATACTAAAAAGGTTGTGAATTGTGCCATCTGCTCAGCTTGCCCATGTTTCTATGTGGGCAAGACTGAGCAGAAATAAAAAAAAACGAATTAGTGAGCATTTATCTGATATTCATAATAAAAAAATAACTAATACCCTTTATAGGCATATTTTAGATAATAAAGATCATTCCTTTAAATTTATAGTGCTACAAACTCTTTCTTAATTGAACAGAGGTGGCGCTTGGCCACTACTACTTGAAAAAGCTGAATTATCTTGGCAACTTCGGCTTGCTGCGCATTATTGGCCAGGATTAAATGAAATAGCTTCAGTTTTATGTCTGCTTAAATTAAAAGCTATTTCTAGGTGATATAGGAATTGTTTAGATGAAAGTTAAATACTTCTAGATGTTTTAATATGAAGACAATGTTTATTGCCATTAAAATGTTATAAGTGTGTGTGTGTGTGTGTGTGTGTGTATATATATATATATATATATATATATATATATATATATAAAATAAAAAGATCAAGTTAAATTATAAACGCATACAGGAGGAGGTGTGTTTTGCCATTAGCTATTGTGGTTGAGTTATAACTCGAAGGCTATTGGTCATCATGTCTCAGTATGCAAATCTATTGCTCTAATATTAAACATACATAGATACTCTTAGCAAGGGGAGTATTTGTTCTTCATCCGTGGTATTCAGATATGTGATAGATGTATAACATGAAGGCTACTGATAGTCATGTTGTAATATGTGATTCTACTGGCTAATGTTAACCACTCATAAAAGTGGATAGGAAGAGGCATGTATGCCTCTGGTCCATGTTATCCAGTTATGATTTCATTTCAACATGAAGATTATAGGTTATCGCATTTTAGTACACGATTTTATTGGTCCAACATTAATTATTCATAAATGTATAGGAGAGGGCATGCATGCCCCTAGCCCGTGAGTTACAACATAAAGTTTATTGGCTCTTGCATTCTAATACGCAAATTGATTGGTTCAATTTTAATCAACTATAGAAGTATGTAGGAAGGGATGTGCTTATCTATAGTCCATGTCATTTTAATTATGACTTAAAGATGTTTAAATGAATTTAAACAAAAGTCGAATAAATATTCTTTAATGTTACAACACGAAGGCAATGTCTTTGCATATAGAACATCATATATAGTATACAGAAATTATGTGAAGTCACGAGCATATGTAGGAATAGGTGTGTCTGTTGCAGATTCAGCTATGACTAAGTTTCAACATGAAGATTATTGGTTATCGCATCTTAGTACGCAATTTCATTGGTTTAACATCAATTACGTATAGAATGGTATAGGAGAGTGCGTATGTCCCTAGTCCCTGATGTTGGATGCCTAGATCCTGATGTTAAACATTTTTTTTTGCACTCAAACAAATTCTCTTTCAAAACTTTCCATGTTCCATCTGCAGTTTTTCCCCTGAACACCTCACTCCAGTTAGTTTTACATAGTGACTGTTTTGCTTCCATATAATCTGTAATTAACCTTCTGTGCATTGGTTTAGATTTAAGTTTGGCAGAATTGTCTAGCAGCAAATTAACCTTTATAACCCCATGATCACTGCACATCAATGTTGGTAAAACTTGACTTGAAGTAACAATAATTTCTTTAGGAACACAAACAAAGTCTAGTATGTTCCATCCCCTGGTAGTTTTTTTTACCATTGGAAGCAATCGTTGTTCCTTAACGTACGTTGTGAATAATTTCCTTACTAACGTTGTTAAATCAATATTATTCCAGTCTGTTTCTGGTAAATTTAAGCCCCCAGCTAATATTATTATTCTCTCCTGTGTTTCATGCAAGAATTTTATGAATTCCTCTAGGTCATCTGCACTTGACTTTGGTGGTCTATACACTCCAACAATTGGTATGTTCCAGGGTTGTCTTTATTGTCACAGTTACACAGTCTATAGTATTGGTGTTATCATTGAACATCTAATAATCACAGGTCTCATAATTATCTTTAATCCCTATCATAAGACCTCCTCCTATTTTTTTCTTAGAATGTCTGTTACAGTAAACATTTATACCCTGATAGAACTGATTTCCAGTCATTGTTCTTTAACCATGGTTCTCAAACAATAACAACATCAATCTTGTGGGAACACAGCAAATTTTCCAATAAAAAAGAACTTTATTATTAATGCTCCTAGCATTAACAACCATCAGAGATGCATCAAATGTTGTTATTTGTGAACTGTTTAATTTTCAATCTAGAAAAAAATCCTGCCTAGTGTGTCAAATATTGCAAAATATCTGCTGCAAAAATTAATTCTCTTCCCTGATCTTGACAAATGTATGCCAATCTGTCTGAATACGTGTGTGCCCAAAACTAGGCTTGGATTCTCTACACATTTCCATTTTTTAAAACAGGACATTTTTTTCCATGTAGGTGTTTACCAAAAAATATTTTCATTCACAATGACCTGACTATCCTTTCTATAGGTGATTTGTGAAAAATACATCCTAACATCAGTACAGGCTATACTATCTAAGAGGCTGTCAGTTCCCTACTAACAGTCAGAAAATCCTTGCGGATGACGTAATTTGTACCAACATGAATAAAAATGGATCTGCACTTCCTTACATTAAGGCGTTCCAAGGCTTGTCTCACATCTTCTATATTTGCTTCTGGCAAGCATAACACTATCTGATGTTCATTATCTTCTCTGCAGAATTAACCTATCACATTTGGTAAGAGACTGGCCTTACCCACACTATGGTTTATAATTATATGTTACCCTTAATGAGAATAACTGAAATCATACCATAGATAATTTGAGGGGACTCATGCATGGGGTGAAGAATTTAAGAACTTCCTCTGTCTATTAGTAGTATGGGGGTAGTCCTGGGGTAACTTTTCTGTTTTCCATCCATAGATTCAAGTTGTGCTTCAATATGGACAGAGCTGAACTTTGTTCTATGTGGATGGGGGAGTCTGTTTCAGAGCAGAGACATCCCTTTTGAGATGTACCCGACCCTCCAAACCATTCTGTTGATATTGCAGAAGAGGTTAAGATCCCTAGACTGTGTGTTTCTGATGCCATTCAACTTGTTGATGTGCAGTACATCCGTCAGTGCTGGGTCAGAGGATGCCTTGTATGCCAAACACAGGTCACTTCTTAGCAGTCTGTAGAATACCGAGTATAGTGACAGAGCTTCCAGTTGGTCCATGTAGGAAATGTTGTTCATGCCTTGTATCCTTTAGTAAGGTATCTCTGTAGGCATTCCAGTTGCTGCACGGGTCTGGACAGACAGTAAACAAATACACAGATTTAAACACACTATCATTAACTGATTATCAAGAAGTCTGTGGTATGCAAGGCACTTAAAAAAATCGTAGGTTTTGTTCTGCCAGTTATTCCCAGCTAATGTCTTCATTATTAGAAACGTCAGAAGGGAAACTATCTACCAAGGTTCAAAATAAACTATCCCCATCACCTCATCATAACATCACTCCTGATTCCCTTAAACCAAACACCAAGTAAATGACTTTAACCATGCTTCTATGCCTCTTTTAGTCTTGAACTGCTTTCTGCCCCTAATTTGTGCCTGCCACAATGGGGTGTTTTCAACAATTGTTAAAATTAATACAAAAACCTTTAGATGTGAATGAAAGCACTTTGTCTATTTTCTAGTCTCTGGTAACAGGAGTGCTGATCAGGATGCTGCTCGTGCGGATACAGGAAGTAACTATTTCAAAGACAGCAGAAACAGCGAGTTCAGTGCTATGCTTCTTTATTTCGACCACCAAAAGTCAGCCAGACAAGGTACATCCACAAATACATCCACAGGAATATCGACAGTTAAGCGCTTTCGATTGGTACAACCAATCTTCCTCAGAACTGATGCCATTTGACATTAATTGAGCTTTTATACACTACATTCTTGCTACAATTCAAAAAGTGCGCCAAATCTCTTAAAGGAGAAACATCATTAAATATGAAGCTGTAAGAATCCTGTATGTATACGGACTAATTTCATCTGCCTAACAATATGAATATTATTGAACTAAACTCACTGAATTCCTAATCATAATATCAACATAAAATTAAAAAATTATAAAATTGTATTTATTTTTTATTGAGTATAAAACTAATATAAAACTAACTAGAATATTTACATATAATATAAGATTCATATTCCAATTCATATATACCAATTAATATATAAACTATATAAATATATATATAAATATAAATATAAATATATATATATAAAATGTGAATGACAAACATATACATTGCACATTGCATGAATCCGAAGTATAACACAGTATAACACTATACTACTCTAAAAACTTCTAAAAAATTCCTAAAAAATTCTAAAAACTACTAGAATACCTCCTTGGGGATGTCAAAAGTTAATTACTGAACAAGGAAAGGTTTGATGCTAATGTGGTCATTAAGACCAGGGTATCTAGTTGCATCAGTTTTTATTTGCCATATACTCTCCTTGAGTGCTAATTCATTCTTCCAGTTACCTTCAGACATCTTGATTTGATCAATAATGGTAAATATAAAATTATGATTTTCCCCTTTCTCAAGCACATGTCTATATAATGCATTGGTGGTG
Organism: Protopterus annectens; assembly: GCF_019279795.1. Lineage (NCBI taxonomy): Eukaryota > Metazoa > Chordata > Ceratodontiformes > Protopteridae > Protopterus > Protopterus annectens. Next base: position 778,962,722 of record NC_056743.1, on the reverse strand, counting down.
TCGTGCTTACTAATCTTATAATTATGTTCATATATTCGTTTTTTAATGCATCTCTCAGTTTTTCCAATGTAATAAGCCATACATGCTGTGCAACAGGCAAGGTAAACCACCTTTTTACTGTTGCAATTACCTCTTTTACATTTGATCACTGTATGGTTGATATCAGCTAATATTACTTTATCTACTTCATTTATATAATGACACTGGCGGCATCTACCACACTTGGTACTACCTCGGGCAAATTTGTCTTTCACTAGTCCCATCCTATCCGTACGTTCCAAGAGTCTTTTAATATTGGGTGCTGCCTTATATACAATCTTTGGTTTGTTTCCCAGCTTACTATCTAAACCATTTGAGTGAATAACATCCCAATGTCTGTACATAATTTCCTTAATGTAATGTACATAGGGATTGTAAGTAAGTACACATACCCTATTAAAGCTGTTGGTCATTTCCTTCGCCCTGATATTGTTTATGCCATCAATGTCACCAAGTAACGGTTTGTATTTATTGCCCCATTCTGAAATAACAAATTGTGAAATTTTCGTAATCATTTTCATCGGGTATCCCCTGTTGTGGAACATATTACACAGTAAATCTATATCCTCTTTCATAACGTCCTCATTTGAGGACATTCGTGCCGTTCTGATACATTGTCCCTTAATAATATTTTTGAACATATGGGGCGGGTGGTTACTATTATAGGCAATAAAATCATTGGAATAAGTCGGCTTTCTAAAAATTCTAGAGGCAAATCCAACATCCGTATGTCCAATAAGGGTGTCTAAATAAGCAGTCTCTTTGCTACTGAAGTTATAGGTAAATTTCAGGAATTCAGTAGTATTGTTGAGGAATTTAACAAACTCATGAATCTCATTCTCAGGCCCCTTCCATAATATGAATAAATCATCCAAAAATCGGGCATAATATTCAACCTTTTCATAGTATTTACTCTTAAACAAATGTTCGGTTTCCCATTCTAACATGATCATGTTGGCAAATATAGGGGCGCAAGAAGCGCCCATGGCCACCCCGATCTTTTGTCTGAACAGTTCACCCTGAAAAGTTATATAATTATGTTCCAACACCAGGGACATAAGTTTAGTGAGTAAACAAATCTTGTCCCATGTGAAACCTGAAAACTTTCTGAGGCTATTGGAGAAAAACTCCAATCCTACATCCTTAGGTATACTAGTAAATAAATCAACCACATCGATGGTAATGAATATGTAGTCCTTATTCCATTTGTCAGGTGTAAGATTGTATAGAAAATGCCATGAATCTTTCATAATATGAGGCACTACTTTATACATGTGTTTCGTCCAAGTGTCAATCAGGACTCCTATGTTGTAGGTTTTGGATTTGGATCCTGACACTATTGGCCTATACGGGGGGTTATCCATGGATTTATGAATTTTGGGTATGCCTACAATCTTGGCCACCACTGGATAGTCATTTCTTATGAACTTATATACTTCATCACTTATTCTGTTGTCTATCATATATTCCTCAATAATAAGATCAATTCTTTTGTAACCTATATTAATTTGATTTTGTGATGTAACTTCATAATTTCCTGAATCATAGAGCCAATTATGCATTTTAGAGTTATAATCAGTAGTATAGCATACAACGATACCACCTCCCTTATCGGGCTTCATTATACGTAGATCTTTATTTCTTATTAAGCTGTTCAGACATGTTCTTTCCTTTTGAGTAAGGTTATCCAGCCCTAAACTTTCTTTGATCCTGTTCTTTTTGTAATTAGAGCAAAACCAGTATATATCTTTGCTCACTACCTGTTCATAGCTGTGAACGGACTGGTTATTAGGCGGTATATAGGTACTTTGTTTCTTAAGGGTAACATTGTGGCTTACATTATCCGCTGTACTGTTATCAAAATGCAGTGCCAGGTTAAGTCTTCTGCAATACAGTTTCACTTCCTTTATTGTATCTATTAAATTGAAATCAGATGTTGGTATAAATTTAATTCCTTTGCTCATTAAACTTACAAACTCATTATCAATTAAAATATCAGTATAGTTATAAACCTTGAAACCATTGTATTCAGACATAACCTGGTGCGAATCCACATCATTTTTCTTCTTTTTTGATTGGGAGGTATTTTTTCCATACTTGTGAACAAACACATCAAATAATTCACAAAAATGTTCACTATGGATCTTTATACTAAGAATAACTTGACTAATATTGGGCTCACCTGTCCCTTGCATATTACCAGATATTTCCTTATAATCACATTGTCTATTAATCAATTCCATCTGTTGTTTAAGTTCCTTTGTTTGGGTGCCGGGAAAAATCTCCCCCCCGAAAATGTTCATCCCACTTAGCACTTTTTGGTCTTTCATTAATACTGTGGATTCTTTCTCTGCCTTCATTCCTCTTTTCATTAGGCCATATGTATACTCTATTAATCTCATAACTTTCTTTATCCCTCATAAATTTCCTATTCTTTCTCTCAAAATTTACTTTCGTCTTTTCTTGTGTATCCCTAAACTGCTTATTATATAAATCCTTCCAATTACTGAACTCAGAGTGCCTAATGATGGTATCATTCATACATTCAAGTTCATAAGTCAGGTAACTAAGTTTTTCATCATTAAATTTGATAAGTGTTTTGATATAGGCAAAACCAAATTTATCAAATAATTCATTAAATTCCCTTTTTACTTCCTTACTATGATAGATACCCAGGGGGAGCTTAAAGAATCTAATACCTTTAGGGACTATCTTGGCATCAAGACATTTGGAAAGATATGCTAAATCCATTTTTGTATTTTTATATATAGCCAACTTCTTACCAAAATTGTATATCATTTCCTTAATAGTATTATGTTTAAAATCATGCATGTTAAAATTTTCATTTGTAACAACATTCACATTTGGTTCAAAAACATAATCATCAGATAAAAACTGATCCATTTGGTACATAGATGTATTAGAATTAGAATTATTATGTAAATTCTGCTTTTGTTTGTGCACATGCAAATCCTGTCCATGTCTTTGTGCTGTCTCTTTTCTTACAAATGGACTGTTAGTTTGCATAAATAACTTGCCAATACCTTTATGTCCATCACGTTTAGTATTGCCATATTGTTTCGATGTAACTTTTTCTTTAGGTCTAGCACCAAGTGTTTTGTGATTACTTTTAATTAAACTAAAGTCAAAAGTGCAGTCATTCCCTAATGAATGGCATAATAAATTACTAGACTGAATATCTCGATTAGTGGACATACAAAAATTATCCTGCAAACAAGCTTCAGATGATTCAGGCAAGTCAATTTGTTCATTATGTTCTAAAATGTCCGTATCCTGTAACAAAACTGGAAACACCCTTTCAGGAGTGTCATTAATAGAAGGTTCCGTAATAAGGTCTTGCACTATAATACAGTCCCGTTGTAGTGTACCATTTACATCAAGTCTTTCTTTCAATTTTAAAAAATCTTTCGGTTTGTCAATAGCTCCACATGATTTACTAAATTTATCGTTAGTAGCTGTAAAAAGAACCGTAGTGGAATTGCGTTGCTCACGCTGATTGATATTTACCTTCCGCTCATCAGCTTGCTTATGTTCCGTAAGGAGTTCCATAACTAAAACAGTTAATTTAGATATATCGTTCTGCAATGCCGAAACTTCGGCCTGTAAAGCACATACTTCCATACCCGACAATGAAGCAGGCGAACCCTCCACACTTCCGGCCATGTCAACACTAAGAACAGTAAAAAATGGTAAAACCAAAAGACAAACTGGTAACAGGAGTGCTGATCAGGATGCTGCTCATGCGGATACAGGAAGTAACTATTTCAAAGACAGCAGAAACAGCGAGTTCAGTGCTATGCTTCTTTATTTCGACCACCAAAAGTCAGCCAGACAAGGTACATCCACAAATACATCCACAGGAATATCGACAGTTAAGCGCTTTCGATTGGTACAACCAATCTTCCTCAGAACTGATGCCATTTGACATTAATTGAGCTTTTATACACTACATTCTTGCTACAATTCAAAAAGTGTGCCAAATCTCTTAAAGGAGAAACATCATTAAATATGAAGCTGTAAGAATCCTGTATGTATACGGACTAATTTCATCTGCCTAACAATATGAATATTATTGAACTAAACTCACTGAATTCCTAATCATAATATCAACATAAAATTAAAAAATTATAAAATTGTATTTATTTTTTATTAAGTATAAAACTAATATAAAACTAACTAGAATATTTACATATAATATAAGATTCATATTCCAATTCATATATACCAATTAATATATAAACTATATAAATATAAATATATATATAAATATAAATATAAATATATATATAAAATGTGAATGACAAACATATACATTGCACATTGCATGAATCTGAAGTATAACACAGTATAACACTATACTACTCTAAAAACTTCTAAAAAATTCCTAAAAAATTCTAAAAACTACTAGAATACCTCCTTGGGGATGTCAAAAGTTAATTACTGAACAAGGAAAGGTTTGATGCTAATGTGGTCATTAAGACCAGGGTATCTAGTTGCATCAGTTTTTATTTGCCATATACTCTCCTTGAGTGCTAATTCATTCTTCCAGTTACCTTCAGACATCTTGATTTGATCAATAATGGTAAATATAAAATTATGATTTTCCCCTTTCTCAAGCACATGTCTATATAATGCATTGGTGGTGTCGTGCTTACTAATCTTATAATTATGTTCATATATTCGTTTTTTAATGCATCTCTCAGTTTTTCCAATGTAATAAGCCCTACATGCTGTGCAACAGGCAAGGTAAACCACCTTTTTACTGTTGCAATTACCTCTTTTACCTATTTTCTAGTCTCAGCATCAATGTGGCAACACACCACATACACATGCATACAGATACAACTACTTCAGATTCAATCTCAAAATCTCCAATCCATTAGTAAGAAGCCTTTCTTTTAAGACAGATAAACATGAGAATTCTAATGATGATCGCACAGTCCATTTGGTGAGCTGGCATTACCACATCTCTCCTTCTTTGCCAGAGTATAATATTCTCTTCAAACAGAGCCACTATACAAATAGCATTGCATTAGAAATTGTCAACATGCACATTTTTTATACACAAATAACATGTGACTTTAACATGCATGTATACTTGAAAAACACAAAGGTTCATAGGTTAATACTAGGCTAACAACCACAGGGGCTTTTTTAAGCTTGGCCATGCATCTCAAACGTATCTGACAAGTTTAGAGACCTATTCTAATAGGTATATGTAGGCTAGGACTTGGGTAGTCAAGCTGTTACAGGCTGCCTCTGTCTATTAGTGACAAAAGTGACAGACCAGGGGTGAATTTCTGATCCAACATTATACCTGAATGGGTTTAAGGAAGAACTCTGGAGGAGAAGCCTGTTCCAGAGAAGGGATATTCTCTGAGACACATACTGATCCCACCAACAAGTCCTATTTATCTCACAAGCAAGGTTTAAGTCCTTAGATCAGGTATTTCTTATGCCATTTGTTTTGCAGATATGCAGAAGCTCCATCAGAGTGGGATCTATGGATGCCTTATGTGCCAGGTATAGCTCATCCCTCAACATTCTATAGGAGACTAAGTACAGGAATATAGCTTTGAGGCACTGTGTGTAGGACATGTTGTTTCTGTGAGGAACCTCAGTGGACATTCCAGTTATTGCATGTACCTGGTCAGGTACATACTGAAGGAGAGCATTACATTCAAAGATTGGTCTGATGAGGGCCAAATACAATGGAATGATTACTTCTTTGGATATAAATGCCATAACTTTGCTTATAAGTTGCACAACATAAAACAGTTTCCTTACTACTGTAGAAATGTGGTCAAAGGTCAGGCTACTGTCTACATGCATCCCCAAATCCCTGACTTCTGTTAGAGCTGTGCCATCAATGAAGTAGTTTCTAGGGATGACCAACTTCCCAAACGATGCTATTATGCATTTCTTGACATTGAGTTTCATACCATGGCTCTGACTCCAGTTATTTATCTGAGTCGGCCATTCTTGGAGGATATTTATATCTTGGGGAAATTTTATGACTGCATCTAGTTTGCAATTGGCAGCAGACTTGTTCATCCAGAGGCCCCTTGACATTGGCCTTGACTTTAGAGAAGTATATGGCAAAAAGAAGTGTACTCAGCACAAAGTCCTTAGGAGCTCCACTAGTGACTAGCCTCTTTGGGGAGGTGGACTAGTTTATCCTAAAATCTTGGGTTACACATCACCCTTATGGCTCCTTATTGTTTCCAACAGATCTATTGCCTACTGCTTCATGTTTTGGAAAAGTCCCTGTTCATAAGAGATTTCAAATTCAAGTTGGTGGAATTGAGACACAGGCTAAATCAAGATGCATCTAAAATATCAAGATCATTTTGTGGTCTACTTTATCCTCTTGGATGTTTTTGTTGAAATGGTTTAATCTCAACCTTTGTAGCTTTCTTCTGATAGAGTGGAATGTGTCCAGTAGGAGAAATGGAGAAACTGAGATCATAACAAAAGAAAAATTGTAAACCCTAGATATTATTACCCCATGTCTTCTGTCTTTGCTTATACTTCTCCAAGCTGCTAGATAGACAGACAAATAATCCCTGACTTCCTCCAGTAGACATTAACAAGGCAAGGCCTCAGGACTGTTACTGACCACTTGTTGGAGGTCTACAACTGCCTAATGACTGTTAAGAACACCTTCCTTGGATGTGCAACCTCTCTGAAAATTACCTTGAGAGTTATGCTGTTTATGGTATTTTCTAAATTGTATCTGAGGCCAGTGCTCACATCTGAACTACATATTGTGAGAACTCCTCTGCATTGCAATGGTTACAACTTTGTATCAACAGCCCCAAAAGTCTTAATTTGTTTTTCCTTTTATTCCCTGTATGTTTTAACTTCAGGCTTAAAGAATGTTGGTGATTGGAAGGGGACATTCAGAAACAGTGATTTGGCATCCTTGACAACATTTTTTAATCAGAACCACATATGCCAACAAATTGCTATGCTAGGCCCTACACCCCTGACAGAACCCTTAGTGGTATTGTAAGAAACCTGCATCAAAAGGTTCACCATAATCAACACTCTTGCCAATTGTTATAGCAGTTTGTCTTTGACTAGACCATCAGAAACAGGTTGATTGGTGCATTTCATCATAGATAGCCCTCTGGAAATCCTTGTGGGCCATGCAATTCAGCAGCTTCAAGGAAAAAGGTAAAATATATGCACTTACTCTTCCCCAGGTTGCCCACTAACCTGGAATCCTTATCTGATGGTGGACTACTGGGCTTTACTTTGTGGCACCCCTTTTAAGAGTAGCTGTAATAAACAAACTATCAGATTTGGAAGCAGCTGGCCTGGAACTCTAATTTATGGGAGATTGTAGGACATGGACTGCCATTTTGGGTACTGGGACTTCCTTATCTGCAATCCCTCAAGCAGTGTTGCTGCCAGCATTTAAAATGGAAGCTGTTTCACTGAATGACTTCAGAAGCAACTAAGGATGCTGGAGAGGAGCTTCTTGGATGTGAGGATTGTATGTGCTTCTTAGCTATTTCAGGAACAGGGTCCTTCAGAGATTTCAAGGCTGAAGAACTAGCAGGTATTGAGGCCAAAGAGGAAAGACCAATGTCATCAGAATCTTGATTAGCTGAAAACATCTGCACTGAAATGTTTTATACAAATGAAATTGCAGCTGAGTTTCCTTTGCTTAAGAGTAGAGGAAGAGAACTCAGAACAAATTGAGCTCTTGGTGGGATTATCACCTTTGCCCAAAGAAATCACCCATTAAATGTGTTTCTCCTGGGAAGGAATCTTCTTACCACAGGCACACTTAATGAAACTTCACTCTAGCATGAATAAATGTAAGCTGCCCAAAACACCAATAAGCAGAGAAGTCATCTCCTTTTAAAGACTATAACAGTTTTAACCAACGAACACAGCTTATTTTATTTTACTCTTGTTTAAATAAGGAAGTAAACTACAGTGGACACTTGAAACAAAGTGTCTGTGAGGAAACTTTCAGACATAAGAATAAAAATTACTGTAAACTTTGGCAATCTAATAATAGAAGCAAGAAACTGCTAAATGGTGGATCTGCAGCAAGGGAATATGGCTCCCAGCTTGCACACTGTCAGGCTTGTATAAGAAAAATTTGACAGTTTACAAGATGACATTAAGCAATTGCAATCACTTGTAGACAGCTTATAAACTATCTGCTCTGTTTCTTAAACATAATGTAACTACTTAAACATGACAGTTAGTGGTCAGACAGTTTACAAGCTGTTCAAACATTTTTTTCTGATATGTTCAGTACCCCTTAAATATGCGCCCCACTAGCCCCACCCTGTTATAGCACTGATAAAACAATCCGTTAAATCATAAAAACGTGTATAAATGACAGAACACGGGCATGTATAAATGTAACAGAACATAACAACAATCATTTGAAGTGGTCCTAGAACACTGAAAATACAAAACAAGCAGGAAGGATTACAGAGATAAGAAAAATGCCATAAAAATGTAAATGTGTTTATAAATGCTTATAACAAATGTATCAAAACTACTCAGCATCCCCATTTATAAAATCTTCAAAATGAAAAAAATCTGCTTAGGGTTATTTAGGATTTCATTTGTGCACTTGAATAGTAATAAAGATATTGGGAGGGAGAACTGTTGGGTGCATTATATGATGTGTAGGAGTACTAACTAAGCAGAAGGGCAAGCTTTGTTTACCAGGCAGTCCTAATGCCTACATTCTTAACTCTGAGTTAATGATAATGGACCTACATTTACCACTTTACAGCTCACATATGCTCACTTCATCCTAAACCTGCCCAGTAGATGCACAGCTATCCAATCCGTGATGTAGTTGTAAGTACTTTTTCATTGGTTTATATCAAAATCAGTGCACTTCATACAAACTTCTCTGTCAGGAAATCAGTACTGTGACTCAGAATTTACTAGTGCTTTTTCTAAACCTCAAAACAGTTTCTCAGAGAGCATAAGGTCAGTTTCACATAACTTTCATTGATTCATTCTCTGATACATCTTTTATCTAGTTTAATGTCATTGGGGGGGACTGTCCCAGCATTCAACAAAAGCAGAGAAACTAATTCTGTATTGGATGCCAGCCTTCTGTATGATGCATTTGCATGAGAAAGAGGATCACCAGTTCACATGTGGCATTTTTCTGAGATACAAGAGGAAACTAAAGCACCCAATGAAAGTCCATGTGGACACAGGCAGGATGCAAACTTTGTACCAAAAACACCCTAGCCAAAAAATGAATCGGAGAACCAAGTGTTATGAAGCTGCAGTTTTTACTGCTGTATCATTGCCGCACCCCCATGCAACATTGCCTTTAAGAAGAAAACCTGGAAAAAACGCTTTAAAGGCAACTCCTTGTTTTAAACCTCATGTCAGAGTTATTTTTGTTTCCTATAATATCACCTAGGTAAAGCTTACTGCTCAGAAACCCTTCAGTACTTTTTTTCTCACCTCTCTCTACCACAGATGACAAAGAACCTTCCATGTTTTACTTGTTCAACTCTCACGTTGTTTCAGAAATTAAATTTCTTTTAGCCAGTGCAGTCTGGGCTGGACAGTAAGCATTCTGCAGTTTCTACTGTTGGTCACCACCCACATTGTTACATCATGAGACTGTTTTACTAAGTTCAGTAAAGTGTTACAAATAGTTAATGTGAAACTAGTGTTCCAAAGAGAAGCTGGAGAAATCTTTATAAGAACAGGAATGAGTTCTACAACTTTATATAAACAGAAAAGTAAATGCTCTCATACTTGGCCATGGAAAATGTTCCATTTATCTATTTAACAACACAATCAAGCCTACAGGCAGCTATCAGTAGAAGCAACAGATCAAAACTGACAAATTTCATAATCTGCAAGTGTATGTAGGATGAGTTTGAAATTTAAGGGCTACATCTTTGAGCACTTAATAAACCTTGCTTTTTCACATCTTTTGTATTGAAAACACTGTAACTGGACCAAGAAAGACTTTAACAAGTAAATATACTTAGATTTGTTTATATAATGCTACATCTTAAGATGCTGGATTCTGCTGCCTTGAAAACAAATGTCTACTTATCGTCTTATCTATGTTAATTTTATGTCCAGGGCTTTTCTCCCTGGGCCTATTCTGAAAATGGTATATTAGCTCAGACTATCCCAGTTAAACAAAAATAAATAAATAAATATGTTCTAAGCCTAAAGTAAGCATAAATCAGAGTAATTTAGCTAGACAGAAGCAGTGACTCAGTTTTCACAGACTGTCTGAAAAGCTAGTGACTCACAGCACTGTTATTGTAACTAAATGGAGAAAACAAAAGCGCATTCATAATGTCTCAGCCGTGTCACATAATAGGGACCCAAACACCATTCTGGGAAGATGAGAAAGATACTGAAGACCAAAATCACATCAATATGGCCATTTTGGGTATATTAAAATATAAGAAAAAATATAGAGATTTGAATGCATTTAGTAGTGCATAGAACATTGGGATATGTTGAAAAACATGTATTGTTTCATTTAGGGTGGAGTGTTACTTAAATACTGTAACTGCTGCTTGCTGTTTGCCATCTGAACTTACTCATAGATTCACTCTTTGAGCAAACTAGCTGTTTTAATATTGCATTGTGTTCTACTGCCTAGTAAGTATTTGTTATGTCTGTCTTGTGAAATATGTAAGAAGCAGGCTCATTGGAACACATCCAGTCACCAAAAATCAATCAACAAGGAAATAAATAAATGTAAGGTACTATCGGGCAAGGAAAGAACCTAGGACTTGCATAATCTAGTTGTCTCTCAAACAATTTGTTTATTTTGTTTTCATTACAATCTTTTTACCTCCCAACCTGGTGATCATCATAATATGACTAGCTACTACATTCTGGGAGCATGGACCCTAATTTACATCATGACGAGAAAAAGAGACAAGACTATTTAGTCTCCCCTTCAAGTCTGTTCAGTACTCTGCCTGCCATCTATTCTTTTTAAGTGTATTCAGCGGCTGCGGTGGTGCAGTAGTTAGCATTGTCGCCTCATAGCAAGAGGTTCTCTGGTTCGATCCTCAGCTGGGGTGCCTTCTGTGTGGAGTCTGCATGTCCTCCCTGTGGTCGCGTGGGTGGGTTTCCTCCGGGTGCTCTGCTTTCCTCCCACATCCCAAATACGTGTTGTAGGTGGATTGGACACTCTAAATTGGCCCTAGGCATGAGTGAGTGCATGTGTGTGCCATCTGTGGAAGGTTGGGTGCCAGGCTGGCAACTCAATACCATAAAACTCCACTGCCAATCATGAGCGGACAGTTGATCCTCTGTGGCGACCCCTAACTGGGAAAAGCCAAAAGAAGAAGAAGCATTAAACGTTCTATCCATTCCTATCTTCTTTTTTGTGCTGTTTTATCAGTTCTTCCCCTACAGGTGATACTTTACACCAAGGTTGCTGTGACCAGGTGCAGTACTAAATGCTTGTCTGCTGACAGAGGTGTAGAACTAAATGCTTGTCTGCACTAAGCCACAGCTGCCACTATATGCCTCACTTGGGTCTCCCTTTCCAGATACGTTCTTGGAATCTTTGCCTGTCCTTCTTTGCTATCCATTACATATTTGCTGTCTTTAACAAGTAGTTAGATGCTACTCTGGTTTCCCTTGAATATGTCTGAAATAAAGATGATGTACAGGACCGATGACAGGCCTCTGTAGTAGTCCACCACTTATTTTCTTTGTTCTTAACCACTGTTCTCCTTACCACTACTCTTTTTATCCTGTCATTTAACTGTACAGTAATCCAATCCATTAATATTTATTTCACCCCAAATCTCTCCAGTCTATTTAGCAGTAGTATCATAGCTAGCTCATCTGGAACGATGAGCAGTTCCCCAAACTGGTGCACACAACACAAAGCTGAGGACAAAAAAACTGTCTGCTGCAGTTATTGCAACATGCATGCTACAAGTGCTAATATGGCATCCTTTCAGCCTCATAAATGAATGCCAATACTGCAGTTACACCCTGTCAGTACCTGCCAATCATAAACCCTAACAGTTTGCACTCAGTGCAGGTGTTCTGTTGGTTCTATGTTAAAACAATGAAAAGTGTAAATATCGAACGCTTGGATGAGTGAAAACACAGGTAAACAACATTAATATTGTGACATTGCAGTACAATGAAGATCGGAAAATTTGCCCTTTCCTCACTGTAGTGTGATCTCAGAGCTGGAATATATTTTAAGGGGGGGGTGTGGGGGTGCAGCCCCCTACAATAGCAATTTCAATTATATGCGTTTTTGCTCATCCGAGCGTTCGATATTTACACTTTTCGTTGTTTTAACATAGACCCGTTCTGTTCATCCTGTCCTAGTTATGACTCAGCCTGGCACCAGCTGTGCAGAACAAAGTCGAAGCCTTGCTGAAGCTGGAGTGGACCACATCTATCACTACTTCCTTGTCAAGCTCTCCAGTAATGGAGTCAGAAAACTAGATCAGTTGCTGACTGACAATTTCTTTTGGCCAAGAAACCATGTTGGTGGTTCATTCACTGATTTTCAGATTATACACTTAAACTTTGACATCCCAGTGACTGTGTATTGGATTATCATGCTACTCAAGAGCTGCAAGGCAGGGAGAAAGTACCAGCTTAGTGTAGGACCACGTATGCCCCAACACACACACACACCTCAGACAACTAAGGGTAATTTGGAAGATCACCACCATATCATCTATAGCACATCTTTAAGATTTTGGGAAAATAAGATCACCCAGCTAAACAAAATAGAAATTCTATAAAGAAGACATTCAGTAAGAGAACTGAACTGGGACCCAAGTTCTGTGAAGTAGCAACACTAACTTCTGTTTCACAGTGCGTTAATTGTTGCCCCAGAATTGTTTTTCTTTGGGAAAACAACCAGCCTTTCCCATTAGATTCTCTCTGTGACCTTCCCTACCACTGTTGTTAGGTTAGTAAGCCTATGGGGTATATTGAGGTACCTCTGTTTCTCCTCATATAAGATATGGTTGAATGTCAGTACATCCTTCTTACTGTACTTAACTTGTCACTGCCATCATAAGAATACAGCCACAGAGTGGCATCTACAGTTCCAAGTAAGAACCTGCTGATAAACTGTCTTGAGGCTTCATCACCTCTTTAAATATGCTGGTAACATATATATATATATATATATATGTTACCAGCATATTTATATATGTTACCAGCATATTTAAAGAGGTGATGTATATGTGTGTGTATTCAGCATCCTGCAAGCCTCGCCATATTACCTGCCTGTCTGTAAGTCATCTGAAATGATTACTACAACATACCCTTTTTGCTCAGAGTCTGAAAAAAATTCCCATCTCAGTTTGCAAATCCCTGTCCTGGGTTCCTGCCCCAAAGTACATTATTTTTAAGCTTTTCAGCAATGAACCCCCATTGCCACATTCCAACAACTCTGCTAGTTTAAACAAATCTCTGTCTCTGTATTTGCTTTCTTTGCTTAATACTGTAAAGCTGTGTCGTCTCCTGAGACACATCTTCCCTTCCAGTAAATTGAAATGCCACTTGAGCAGATATTTATTAACTTTTATTGGCCTCCTAACTAATCCTAGTGGAGTTCTTCTTGTCCAGTCTTCTGTCTTATGACTGAAATAGATTTTATATTGTGACTATTTCCAGCATGTCTCCACTCATGCATCTAGTTCCCAATTTCCTGCTTTGTTGCACACATACAGTCCTTCCATTGTATTAACAGATCTGCATTGAAGAACTAGGTAAAATTTCCCAAAGCTAGGCAGGTGACAACTATCACTTTAAATTCTATTACAGTCACTTAAAATATATTTCTCTGGTTATTAACTAAGCTGTCAGCTGTTTTATCTTATAATCTGTATTACTACCTTCAAGTCAACAAATAGTTTTATATACTATGTTCCTACTCTAAGTATTAATGTGTTAATATTTACACTCCATGCTTAAGTTTCCTATATGTGCTTTACACAGTTATGACCCTACAATGTACCTCATTTTTTTTCTCCTATTTCATGTGACGTCTAAACTGGGTCATGGCTGAAAGGAGTCCTTGAGCCAGCCCACCTAAATGGGCAACAAATGTCTAAATAAGGAAAAATAAATAAAAAATATATCTCCATTCTAATGCACTACTTTTATTTGCCACTTCAGATCAATCAAGTCTCAAAGGGTCAAGGTAGAGTTCACGCTATAATGCTGGTTACCTACATTCAGAAATAGCCTTAATGGCCAACAAGGGGTGGGAGGACAGATTGACTAATGCTTGTTTACCTTCTTTGGTGTGCGTGCAATTGCAACACTGTGTACCTACTCCTCAACAGAGGGTGTGAGATACATACATTACATATTCTTAATGGCAGAGGGAGACAATAAAGCTCTGTAGCATGTCCCTTTTAAATGCCTTAACATTCTACTTCCCCTCCATCCATGCCCTCCCCTTTAACATTTCCTCCTGTACCAGGCCCTCTTGAATGCTTCTGTGGATTTCCTTTTCACCACCTTTCTCAGACATGCAGTCCATGGGTCCACCACCCTCTCTGTGAAAAACAAATATTTCAATATTCTGGAAGTAGCTGGCCACTACAGTCTGATGCTTGTGCCCCACCCCTCTTTCCTTCTATGACTTTTCTGTTCAGAATGATTTTTGTAGTTTTCCCCAGTCCTTTTCCTACTTTACTGCCATTGGTTGTACTCTTCCCAAGCGATACTTAATATCAGGGCAATTGTGGTACCAGCAGCAGTAGGGGATGTGGTGGACACGTTAGGGGTCATGGGCAGGAATAAGCATACTTTTCATGACATCAGTGCATACCATGAAGAAACTAGGAAATGACATCACCTGCATCCTTACTGTATATTCTCTCCTCATACATTTGGACCAGGCCACAAAATGGACAGCTACTAAATTCAAAGTTACTAGAATCAGAGGATTGAGATGACAGGTACAAAGATAAGAAAAACAGGGTTTGATAGATCATAGGAAGCATCTTCACCAAGAAAGAAGTTTTCCAAACAGAGTACTAACTGCACTCTGTGGTATTCCATATGCTAACCTTACCTCAAAGTGAAATAAAAAAGGAGAAATGCTTAACTGGTCTACTGATGAGATAATATGATTCCTTTCACAGGACCAGCAGAGGGTTTTGCATTACAGCCTACTTGAACTATGTCAGCTCTTCATCAGAAATCAAACCCCAACAAAGGGCTTGTGTAGTCTGACAGCTCAAAGCTGTGCAATCGTATCACTTCCATTCTAAAGGTTTTGGTGGAGTAAAGGCAGATTAATCTTAAAAGATATGTCATTCTACTTGATTAAAGACACTTGACATCCCTCAAACTTTTACAAAATTATGTCATAAATTTTGCAAGTTAAGGAAACAGGCTGCACTTGAGTTCTATTATGTTAAGCAGAGTTTGATTCTGACAGCTTCTACCTGCATATAGTTTGAGTCTGAACAAGCCATTTAACCATTCCAACTGGAGGTCAAACATGAAAAGAGGCACTTGTGTCTAGTGGAAGTTATAACACTGACTGAAAAGACTGCAGCACCCCTTCATACACACAAAGTGCAACTAACTCTAACCATTGTGTTGTCAGCTGTACATCACTGTCTATTTTGCTCCACAGAACTTAATCAAGGTTGCAGCTGAAATTAATCTTGCCATATCATTGCACCTACCCAAATGCCAAGTCATCAAATTAGCTAACTAATTAACCAGTCATTCTCTACAAAATGGTTACATTAATTTACAGTCTGGCAGTTGGAGCAGAGGGCTACAACTGTGAGCTGAAGTTTCTGTGGTACAGGTTTAATTCCCTCAGCCCCCATTTACCTACTATGTGTTCTTGAGCAAGTCACTTAATCAGATACTGCTTGGAGGCAACTGGTACTTTGGGCTAGCCTCCTCAGTGGTCCCATGAACTGCAAGCCTATTAACTAGCTATCCTACTCATCCTACAGCCAGCATATTTTCTTATTACATTCTCAACAAAACACAGACTGAAGACATTTTGATGACTATCTGAATTGCTAAATGTTTTTTTCTTATGTCTTACCTACTTGTATCATATATCACACCACTAAATTTTAATTAATTCTGTGTGGTTGAATCATTTGCTGTCCAAAAACATATTAACACAGCTGTGGACTGTTGCTTATAAATTTTAAAACCACAAATTGCTGCTGTTTTCTACCGGGATTGATCATTATACACAAACATAGATACAGTCATGTCAACTGCTTGCTCCTTTCTGTTCTATATGTAGTATAACTCAACAGTAAGCTCAACAAGAATGTTGGTACAGCTTTCAAAAAGATCTTACCAAAGTCAGTAACATATCACATTGTAATGTTTTGTGCTAAATAGAAGGAATTAAAAAAATATATTTGCCACAACAGGGCTGGCTGCCCATTGAAAGGGCAGTTTTGCTGCAGTGCATTATGGGCAGTGGTATGCAACAACACTGGAAGCATTGTGTGTCTTGCTTGCAGAAAAATATTAATTTGGCATCAACAATTCCCACTTCCTATATGAATGTTATGATGCAGTAGTGGCCATTAGAATACCACAAACAATGCCAGACAACATTAAATTTATGTTTGTTCTTCAAAGAATGAAAATGCTATATGCATAGCAAATTCACTTTTTTGGAAGTTTTGAGAGCAGACATTGCCCATTTGTAAGACGTGACTCGTTGTTATAGCATTAGTTTGTAATGTTTAAGAAAACTTGAGCTATAGAATATAAAATGTTATTTTAAGTGATAATTGCTATGTGCCTTGATTTGTTTCAGGTGGCAGACAGGGTTTCATCCTATAGACCTTCTATGATGCAATTTCAAATGAAACGGCTAACAAAGTAACAGAAGGGTGCCAGGCCCCATAGCTAAATCTGTAGCAAAAATGTCATTATACCGGTTATTGCTTTGGATTCTCTGTCTTTAATTGCAATGTAGCTCAAAAATGAATTAAGAAATACTAAATAAGTATATTAATTTAATCAATGAAGATCATTGTTAATGTAAGCAATTTTAATGTCTCCCTTCTTTTATTGCCCCCCCCCCACACACACACAGTTACAGGTTTGTATTTTACTTCTGTGCTGTATTTCTATTTTTGCTGAAGTCTTAATTCCAAATATAATTTGCAGAAGAAAAAAAACCAACCCCAAAGCATGACATAGCTAGACAGAATGAAAAACATTTAGGAAATAACAGCTTAATGTAGAAAATGTTTTGGGATACGTCCATCATGATCTTTTCTCTCAAATACGATATTACCTAGTTTCCATTTTTCAAAAGCACCTTCACCCAAGCCCTCCATCCCAAATTGCCATCTGCCAATTGCAGGATGTTTAATTAGCTTTATCAAATCTGCCATGGTTGAACAGACCCTTTTCAATACAAGAGGAGGGGAACAGAGTCTTGGGGTGGGGGATGGTTAGGGAGGGGTATTGTTTAAGAGTGGTTTGCCTTCAGCTGTTCACTCTGAGCGCAATAGGGGATGGATAGTAGGGGGGAGATGCACAAAGGTGGGGGAGGGGAGCTAGAGCAGCAGATTTTTTTATGTAGAGATTAGCAATGTAAACATTTAAATGCAGTATTAAAGTGTTTTATAAAGCCGCAGCTGAAATAAACTTAAAAAATGGTTATTTATCCCATTGTGTTTAATTTTATAATGTCTCTACTCAGGGAATGTGAAAATGGCACTTATCAGCAAAGCAGCATCTTTGCCCAAACTTTCTTAATACTGTGCAAATAAGAATGATCCTTAAAGACTGCAAGAACCACTATCCTTATACTTTGTATATTCATGTCATTTTTGTTAAAGTCATTTTTATTTAATCTCTGCAATCTCCAGGTTTTTTATGTTCGATTAAAAATAACCTATTTTTCTTCTAAGGGCAAGATCTCTGCTATTTGTAGGACAGCTTTGAGAACAGGTTGCATCCCTATAATTTACTTTCTGTTAATTTCCTTTATCTGCAGGTTGCAAAGATTTGGTTCAGTCGCATTCAATTTTTAAACATTCATAGATGATGTGAAGTATAAAACATGTCCCTATGGGGGTCCCTCATAAGGCACCTGCACTTGCACTATTGTATATACAATGCAGCACAAAACATTCTGTACATTGACTCAGAAGCTCACACAAAGAAGGCACTGTTCATCAGGAAATCCCATTGCCCATCCAGTAGCAGACCTTGTATTTTGGAAGTTGCCCTGCTGTATATGAAGAGAACAAAACGAATCCCTGGTTACTTACTATTATTAAATGTATACATGTGTGTTTATCTGTCTGTACATTATTCACCATTGTATGTTTTAGGACTGTAAGTCTAATCCTTGGAGCAGCAAGAATTTAAGTGGAGTTACAGGGCAATATATACAAAGTCTAAACTGGATAATTCTCAGAGTATTAACTCTTCTCTGAGGTACAGTGATCTTGGAGTTAGTATTTATATCTAGTGTGGTGTACAGCGTGCATCCCCCACATCATGGTGCAGGGGAGGGTTTGTCCACTTGCAAAAATATGTTTTACATGTAACACAGAGTTTTGTACTTTGCTGCTATTTAAAAATTGCAGCTACTCTTTAGGAATTTCAGAATTCGTACTGGTAAATGTACACATGTATGTGTGTGTGTGTGTGTGTGTGTGTGTGTGTGTGTGTGTGTGTGCTTATTGCTTAAAAGCATTTGTATATGTGTGTATGAATGCACACACAAGGTGTAAAGAATTTTAGAAACAAATTCTCTGACCTGTTCCGAGGAAAAATCCATTTTAATATATATATATATATATATATATATATATATATATACATATGTATATATATATGATTTCATCACAGCTAAAACCCATCTCCAATACATATGCACCCCTTCACACATACACACAGACACACACACACACAATCAGCAGTTACGAGAATCCATATTTTATCAGTGGTTTGTAGTCTGATAACACCTGTGTCAAACTGTTCTGAGTTTGTACCACTCTTTTCACATGGAAAACCTTTGTATGGTCAAGTTTGGAAACATTGAAGCAGGAAGATTGCATGCTTTCTATTGTCGACATTTCAATGCATCAGCAGTGGATACATCAAAGACTGTGTACCTATTTATGGTTTACTGCAACGGAAGAACAGGGAAAAGATGAATGCAATGTTTATCTTTCCCATTTTCTCCATTTTTCCAAGTCTTACAACCCTAGAGCTACTATACATAAAGATCAGATTGTGAGGATTTGTCTCCTATATTGGGGGGGGGGGGGGTTACGGGCAGTTTGCCTCCTGCAATAATAAAAAAAAAAGTCTCTGTGTTTTTATGTCTTTTGGGAATATTAACATTTTGGAGTTTGACACATTCCAAGGATTTCGACCTTCGCATTTCAAATCGCATGCCAGTTAAACAACATACATTGTTCATAGTGGATGCCCTCCTCATGTCCCCTTGAAAATTACCCTTGACTCCATAGTGACTTTAAATTAATGACTAAACAGCTCCTACTATAAGCAAATAGTCTATCTTAAATAGCATTGTGTGATTTAGCAACACTTCAATTTTGTATCAAGCGAATGGAGAAGAGCTACAGTCATTCCCCTGCATAACGAAGGACCTTCCACAGACCCAGGCAATTACAGACCCACAAGCCTAACCAGCCACATATGCAAAGCCATGGAAAGACTTACCATGGAATTAATCAGTCAGGATATAGGGAACCTCAAAACACCAGACCTGTCTCAGTTTGGATTCCTCAAGGGTAGATCATGCTTACTTAACAGACAATTTTTTTTTAAAAGTTCACCAAAACAAAATAGGGGAAATTACCTACACAGAGACTAGTCACCAGTGGAGTCCCCCAGGGTTCTGTGCTGGGGCCTCTCCTTTTTGGCATTTACTTTTCTGATGTAAAAGCAAATGCTAAAAGTGTCTGGCTGACCATGTTTGCAGATGAGCTGTGTGGAATGCAGTGTGTCAGGTGAGTCTGTGGTTAAGTGGGCTACGTATTCTGTGAAGTATGTATTGAAAGAGATAGCTGTTTGAAAAGGGTGAATGTCTGGGCGTTGGCTGGGATTCTTTGTTTGTACCTGGACTAAGATAGAATATAGAGGACCAGAATTGTTTAGAGTTGTTTTTATGGCTATCTTGTAGCTGAGTATAAGACTTTTTATCTCTATTAACTTGTTTCTTGACTTCATTTCGTACCTGTGTGAATAGTTACCATTTTTATGTTTTTGCTAATTAGTACATGATTTGTCTCCGTCTTTCATGAGTGCATTTTTTCATAAGCCATGGAGTATGGCTGTTTTATTTATTTATTTATTTTTTGGTATGCTGTGAGGTTTAGGTGTTAAGAATATTTACAAATGCTGCAGCCTGCATTGAAGTATTCTCCTGCATCATTTAAGGTGAGTCTTTTTAGGATAGACCAATTAACTGCCTTCAGAGATTTAATAAAAGACTCTTTGGAGAATTTGGAGATTACAGGTAGTTTTGAGCTTATGTTTCTTTGTTAGTTGTGTAATATTCCTGGTTGTATAAGCTGGCAGGTGATCACTTAGTGCATCAGGGAGGGTACTTGAGGAGGTAAGATTAGATGGGCCGATAACCAGAATCCAATCTAGGACAAACTGTTGCAGTTATTTTTGCCATGTCGTGTTGGTGTATTAATAAGACGAGTGACTCCAAAGAGGTTCATGCTGTTGATCACTGAATTTTGCAGATAAATACTGCAAGTCGATGTTTACTTCATCCAGGAGGATAATTTCACTTTGGATTCCTCAAGGGCAGATATTTCACTTTGGATTCCTCAAGGGCAGATCGTGCTTACTTAACAGTCAATTTTTTTTTAAGTTCATCAAAGCAACTGGATCACAGATAAAAGGAAGATAATCAAAACAGGGGAAGTTACCTCCACAAAGAGACTAGTCACCAGTGGAGTCCCCCAGGGTTCTGTGCTGGAACCTCTCCTACCCCAGGGAGCTACCACATTGACAATATACCCCATCAGCTGTTCGGGAGTCAGATAGTTATGTGGACAGTGACCTAACTTTTGATCAACCTGTGTCTATTGCTGTAAGAAAGTCCTTCTATACTGCACAGCCTATAAACAAAGGGATTATGTCTAAAGCTAGGGATGTTATTGTCCCCCTTTACTCAGATTAGGCCAATCATTGAATATAATGTCCCCTTTGGCATGCATATGTCCATACATATGCAACAACTAGAACACTCACTAAGATACCTTACTGAAAGGATACGAGGCCTAAACAGCATGTCCAACACGGACCAACTCAAAGTCATGTCATTTTGCACAGTATCCTACAGACTGTTAAGAGATGAACTGTGTCTGGCATACAAGGCATCCTCTGAACCATTACAGATGGATTCACTGCACAGTAGCAAGTCAAATGACATCAGAATTCCCAGTCTAGGGATCTAAACCTCTTCTGCAACATCAACAGAACAATTTGAGGAACAAGTATATTCCGCAGAAGGTATTGCTGCTGTGGGAGACTCCTCCTCCACATAAAACAAAGCTCATCTCTGTCCATTTTCAAATACACCTTAGGTCTATGGATGGGAATCCGAAAATGTATCCCAGGACTGCCCCCTGTACTACTAATGGAGAGAGGCAGCTCCTAAATACTTTATCCCTTGCATGGTTCCCTTCAAATTATTTGTGGTATGATCCCAGTTATTCCAATTTGGGGTGATATATAATTATCAACCATGAGATGGGTAGTGGGTAAGGCCAATCTATAACTAAATGGGTTAGGTTATGTTGCGCACAAAAAGGGAAAGTGGTTAGGCTTAAAATGTCCCAAAGGGCAGACAGCCTAAATAGTTGTCTATGAACCTATCATGCAGAATGTCATTTAATCTAGAACTAGATGAACCCACCCAAATGCACTAAACAGAGATTCAATTTTGTTTAGAAATGAACATGCTAGCATATGTGATACTGCACATTTCCCAGTTGGATGAGATCTTCCCACAGGTGTTCATCAATAAAGATACATTGTTGCTGAGCAAATGATAAGGTGGCAAGTAATGGAAAGTGAAAGGGAACAACTGCACTGGAGAGAAGGTGAGGGCTGCCCTGCAAACAAGAAGTAAAATAGTACAGTGCCTACAGAACTCAAGTGCTCAAATAAGTATGCCAGCAATTCATAAAGAGAAAAGAGAAATCAATCTACTGCTATAGTGAGGTTTCATTTTTTTT
The DNA here is from genome assembly GCF_019279795.1 of Protopterus annectens. Taxonomy (NCBI): domain Eukaryota; kingdom Metazoa; phylum Chordata; order Ceratodontiformes; family Protopteridae; genus Protopterus; species Protopterus annectens. The sequence goes on along the minus strand of NC_056743.1, from coordinate 778,940,430 downwards.
TCAGAAACCACTATTGCCTTTTGGAAAATTTAAGTGCCTCTTCCAATAATCATGACTTCCTGAGGCAGTCTCCTTTTGTCAACAAAAAATGGCGTTCTTTTCCTAAAAGCATTTTCAGCATTTTATTTTAAATGACTATGCAGATAATCAGTTGTCCTAGCAACATGTTATAATGTCAAAAAACAGAAAATTCTGAATTCTCAGCAGGAGGAGCCTTTGTAAACAACTAGGTTTTAGAGGAAGTGAATGTTCTGTAACAGATGTACTTTGCAATGCTATACAGCTGGCAACTGAGCTGGTAGAACACACAATGTATGAAGCATCAAGGACGTGGCCAGAGTACACAAGACTCTAGAAATAAAATGTCCTCTCCATAACGCAAAATTCTTATGTCATTGATTTAGCGTATTCTTATTAAATTTCAGATAAAATAAACCATCTTTAGTTTAAAAGTAAATTTAGCGTATTGTTTATCTAAGTATGTGCATTCACAACATGAAAACTACAACACACAATTAGTTATAAATGTCAGTCCATATATTATCTCTAATTCCTAACCTTGCCAGAAAAGCTCAAGCTCCTGTATTGATGACATAACAAAAGAGTAGGGAGGAAGGGTTGTGTAATAAACACACACACACACTCGCATAAGGTTAAAAACATGGATCGGCCATAGATCTAGTTCTTACTGTCTGCAAGTCAGTAATTTACATTTATGTAATCAGTGGCAGTCACACCCATCCATGATAAGCAAATACAGTGGACTTTTTCAGGCTACCAAAAGTCCCTGGTGTTAAACTTTCTTTTTTGCTTGACTTAATTATACACAATGTACTTATATAAGCAGCAGTTTGACTTGATTCTTAGTTCTGTTCCTTTTAAAAATAAGGAGAACTGGCCATCATGCTGACATTCACACTTAAAAAGCACGTTTGCATTCAACTTCCACATACATCCTTCCTGGATTAGCACGGCTGTAGCACAGTACTGAAGTTGAAGGCATGGTTAATAGGAGGGGGTCTCTTGAATCATCACAAGCAACTGTACTGTTTGTGGAAAGGGATTCCTACTGTGCAGATTTGCATTTAACAGGAAACTGAAACAAAAAAAGTTATATTGCTCTGTCTGCCAATCTAAGTTGTATTAAGGACTGATAATGGCAAAGCAATCAGCCTGCAGTTATAAAGAGTAAAATCCATCCAGAAAATAACATGAGGTGGATTTGAAACACAGTGAGTACAAAATATAACTGCACACAGGATTGTAAACAACATTAAAAATCAAACAAAAAAGGTCAGGAAATAACTGAAATAAATGCTGACACAGCACTGTTAATTCATAGGTCCATATGTAGGTACTAGGCTATCGGTCCAAGGGCCTACGTAAGCCTAGCCAACAAGGTTCCCTGGCCTACGCCACCCAAGAAAGTTATTTTCCTGTGCCACTCAAGCAGAGACACAGAAGTGATCCCCGGGGTGTATTTCCTATTTCACATTTGCCATTCAAGTTGTAGCCAAGAGGTACAGGAACTCTAGCATAAGTAAATATGAATAAAAAATGAACAGCCTCTCTCTCTCTGCACTTACTACCTATTGTTTAGAGACACTTAAGTGCTTGAACTTTGTAGGACTAAATGCAGGTTACTTTTTGTGGATGAAGCATCTGACTTTTAAGTCTGCATATTTAGTAACTATTAAGTTGCTGATGTAATGATTTAATTGCAAATAGTATTAAATGCACAGACTTCACCTATGTGGATAGACGAGTACAGGAAGAACTCTTACTACATGCTTCTGTTCAATTTTATTGCTGCACATCACAAAAAAAAAAAACAAATTCACTACAGGAAGTTTCACTCTGTGGAGATCTATGTCTGTACAACTGCTAAACATGTATAACAAACCTTAAAAAATCCACTGTGATGGTGGGGCATTTCTTTATAAGTGGAAATTTATCACCAAGAAATAGACAGCTAAACTGTAATACTTGGTTGTCTTTCACTCTGAAAGTGTTTTAGCCAGCCATTGGAGGAGAATCAGATGTGTCAAGCATCACTGACAACAGTTTGTTTTTAAGTGTTCATTCATTATTACATCCCATGTTTTCAACAAAATGAAGGCCCCATTAAGACAAAGGCCCTCTTTTCTGCTTGACACTTAGAGAAAACGTCTTCACTGACATTATATGGTAATTCAAATTAAATTTAAAAAATCATATTGTGGAATTATAAGCCACGGTAGTGCAGCGGTAGCGTTGTCACCTCACAGCAAGAGGTTCTCCCATTCGATTCTCGGCTGAAGCGCCTTCTGTGTGGAATCTGCATGTCCTCCCCATGGTCAAGTGGCGGTCGAAAGACAGGCGTGAATGGGCGTGCCTTCGTTGAAGGTTGGACGTCTGGGTGTGGCGACCCCTAACTGGGAAAAGCCGAAAGAAAAACAACATATTGTGGAATTATATATTCAGCTGTAACTAAACAGCATATTAATAATCTGAACCTTATTACTTTCATTATAAAAAGCCTTCATAATCATACAAAAGACAAATTAAGGAAATGTGGCACATGAAACAATTACAACAAAGAAAAATAATTATATAAAGAACTTTGTGATTATTTAAGAACAAGGTTATAAGAATAAAATAATGAAGAAAGCAAATGAGATGACAGTAAACAAATGGGGAAAGGGAATAGCATACAAAGCATACAGTATCCAAGAAAAAAAATGTTAGTATAACGGATTACAAAAGTAATTAACCTGTAGATGAGAGCAGTAGAGTATTTTGAGCTGTTTGCAGTGTCTCAATGAGCTAAGACATTGTTCCTTGATGTGAAGATCAGACAGACTTTCCATCCAATAGCAGGTACTGGAATTCATATTTCAGTGATAACACTGATATTCATGCAAAATGTTTGCTGAAGCCCTGAGATACCATTCTCTGGAATTTACAAAGATTTTATTTTTGCTTCATAGGCTGGGTTGTCAAGGCTGATTGCCATTAACTCCATGCTGATACTTTTCAACTCCCCATTTATGTATCAATATTATTTTGAAGAAATTGTTTGACTGACATCTGACGGTAAGAGCTGTTAACCAGGTTGGTCATTTGGACCAGTGGACATTTTTCAGATGAGCCAAACCTGAAAAAGTGCACAAAGTAGTAGAAATAGAATGATATATAATGTAACTATACTACTCCTCTTTCTAGTTATTTTTTTCTTAATTGCAATTATATAATCACATATCTTCCACATCAGCATGCAAATGTGTTGATTCAGAATAAATGTATGTAATCAAATGACTCAGCTCAACAAGCAAATATAATTTGAACTGAATATTTTCTCTTATTATATGTTAGGAATTAAAGATTCTATAAGAATCATATCACTGACACATTCTATTATGCAATATTTCTGTCTAATTTACTGCAAACAAATTGCAATATATGTCAAATAACTAGATGCATTTTGTTTTCTACCGTTTTTCTGTGATGCTGTTTGCCTCTGCATAACTGACTTGACTGTACATTAATCACATATACATGTACCTGAAATTTACTGATTTCTCTGTTTATATTGCATATTATGTCCGCCTGCAGTATATATGCAAATAAATATAGCAGATTGTGTTCCACTATCAAAACAAATCCACATTTCCCCACCTGAATTACAGGCTTGACTACTAGACAGTCTCCTTTCTAGCATCCTATTATATGCTTTCTTAAGGAGCTAAAAAGTGTGAGCCTCTATAATTAGAGAACAGTCTCCCTGTCCCCGTTTGAAAATGGATATGTCTCCTCAATTTGCCAATCCAGAGGTTTTGTTCCAGTCACAGACAGTTTTATATCAAGTGGCACCCAAGGCAGAGGGTAAGGCTTTAATAAAGCTAGAGTGTGCCCAAATATGTGTCCACAGAAAAAAATATATATTTTTTTTTGTCTCAGACACCCACACATGCAAATACACACACAGACACACCATGGACATAACTAGGGCAGAGCAGAGAGGCAAATGCCCTGAGCACAACTGTCAGGGGCGCAATGAGCAGCTGTCAGTGGTGTGGAAGTACATTAAAAGCATTTCTTTATGAAGCTCTCCGCTCTGATTTTGCAGAACATTCCTTGTTTTACTTCACACTTTAGCCCTATCCCTCTTATTTTTTGTTTCTGTTAAATCACTAAGGATACAGTCTGTCACTAATGCCAAACATTACAGTTTTATAATTATTCTTCTTCAGAAAATGTGAGCGGATGCTGCTAGTGTGGGGAAGCTGATGTTCTTTGTGTTTCACTGTTGCAGTCATTACATTTGGGTAATCTGCTGGCAGGTTGCCCTCAGTCGGCCTGAATAACAAAGTCTTGGGTCCTGCGTCGGTTGCTGTCTCCACTTCCATGACATCAGGTCGTCAGGGGTATAAAACATGCAGTTGATGCTATTTTAATCAGTCTTTCTTGCCGCGCGGTGCCCGAAGGAGAAGCAGTTCGCAAGTGCCGGTCGACCGACTCCTGAAATTTTCGTATTCAAGTTTCAGAACCGAAGTCTACAAACTAAAGCTAAGTACCCCGTTGGGGAAACTTTTTCTTGCTCCTTACCGATGTCAGTAAAAGTTAATAATTGCATTACTTGTGGGAACCAAATACCTCATAAGGATTTTCATTTGTACTGTATTCCTTACCTAGGCCCTGATCACAACGTGCCTTGCTGTCGGTTTTGTGCTAAATTTAACCAACGCACTATTAAGCGTTGGTATATTTTTGCTTCTAAATATTTTGGTTCAAGATTTAACTACCCTGAAATGTCGTTGGTTAGCAATCCGACTACCAGAGTTCACAAAAAATGCAAGGAAAAAGACAGAGACAGACCGTCGAGGTCCAAAACCGATGATAAAGCTTCTCCTAAGCCAGTCGCCGGTACTCAGTGAGGCGCTTTCGCAGCCCCTGATACTCACTACTTTCGAGTCGCAGGCCTCTATTGAGACCCATTCGGAGTCCGGTATGCTGCGAGATTCGCAAAGTATTGAACCCGCGGCAAGGCACTGATTATGAATCTTCAAATCAGGTTTCTATTTCTTCTGATTCCTCTTCTGATCAGGAATTTTCTATTCCAACCTATGAGGATTCTGATACAGAGGAATCCATCCCATCTGCATCTCCACCTGAGGATTACTCTTTTGGAAAGACTTTGCATACTTTAAGGGAACATTTTCACTGGGAGAGTCAGAACTTCTCTGAATCAAAAAAGAGGCTTAGGGCTTTCCTTCTTCTTCCTCAACATAGGCCTTTGGCAATACCTCCTGTATTAGACATTGTTGATGATGTGTTATTGGAATCAATCATGGCTCCTGATTCCCTGCCTCCGGCTCCTAGTAAGCCAGACAGATATTACAGGGTTCCTGACTCCCACAAATTTCTTTACAAAAATCCTGCTGCTGATCCAGAGACTATTTGTCAGGGTCCCAAGGGTGTTAAGGCTTCTACAGCCAAAAATCCTACTCCCTTCTGATAGAGATTCCAGGGTGCTGGATAGATGGGGTAAGAAGGTTTATACGTCTACAACCTTGGCAATCGGCTTTAAACTGCCAGTTTCATATGCTTAAATATCAACAGCATGTTATGGGCTTACTGAAACAGAAAATGATGTTGATTTCTGATTGTGTGGAAAACAGAGTTACAGGATTTATTGCATTTATCAGAACAGGCTGGAAAGCATACTTTGCAATGTGGTTTTGATTCCTTGTAGGCCTCTTGTAGGGCCGTAGTTACTGGATCTGTGATTAGAAGGCATGCCTGGCTCAAGGAGCAAAATCTGCCTGATCATGTTAAAGCTAAACTGTTGGATGCCCCTTTGTAGCATGATACTCTGTTTGGTAATAAGGCAGAAGAGGTTTTAAAGAAATTGGAAGACAAAGCTAAATCTATGCAAACTGTAAAAGGTTTCTTGTAAGTGCAGCCACCCAGGTTCATTAGGCACTGGCCTACTAAAAACTGGTCCTTTCCTGTGCCCAACAGAGCCACTCAGGGCAAACCCATGCGCTCAAAAGGCTCCAGATATCAATCACAGGGTTCTTACAGGTCAAAGCAATGGGGTGCCTCCACCACCAAATCTGGAGGAAACAAAGCACAACCCCACAGTAAGCAGTCTCAGTGACTTCCCTCTTATCATCTCCAAGCACTTATCTTTTGACAGCCCCCTTGGGGGGAAAACTAGCACTTCATGCTCAAAGTTGGCAGTTAATCACCCAGGACAAGCGGGTATTAAACACAGCATCTCAGGGATACAGATTTAATTTCCATACTTTGCCAATTCCAAACGGATGGCCGGATCTGCCACAAAACCAGTGGGGAGAGGCCCAGAAACAAGTTATGTCACTCATGGATATGGGGGCTATTCAACCAGTACCAGAAAAAGAAAAAGGACAAGGATTTTATTCAAGACTTTTCCTGGTACACAGAAAAGACAATTCATGGCGTCCAATACTGGACTTATCGATTCTGAACACGTTCCTGAACATTTCAAAATTAAAAATGCTGACTTTACAACAGCTACTGCCTATGCTAGGCAAGAATGGTTGGTTAATAACTTTAGACTTAAAATAGGCATACCTGCATATCCCAATAAGGGAATCATGCAGAAGATACCTCCGCTTCAAAGCAGTTTTTTTTACATTACCAATTCTCTGCACTGCCCTTTGGCTTATCTACTGCACCCAGAGTCTTTACAAAGTGCCCGGCACCAGTAATTGCATTCTGCAAACAAAGAAACATTCAAATTTATCCTTATCTAGACAATTGTCTCATTCAAGCAGAGGACAAGGACACTCTTCTTCAACATCTGGCATTTGTAAAAATGCTTCTAGCATGCCTAGGGTGCACCATAAACGAAAAGAAATCACAACTAGTACCCTCTCAAATAATTACATTCCTGGGTGCAAGCTTGAATACAACTGCCCAGATGGCTTACCTCACACCAGACAAACAAAGGCATTTGACAACATACTTCAAACAAATGGCAACAAAAACCCAGTTATCTGCAAGACAAACTTTGCAGGCTTTGGGGTTCATGGCATCCTGCATTCTACTAATTCCATATGCGAGACTGCATATGAGGAAACTTCAATGGTACCTAAAAAGTTTATGGAGTCAACATTGTCACAGCCTGGAAACCATGATTCCTCTCATTCCCTGCCTACAACAGGAGTTTCCTTGGTGGGCAGACACATGTCACCAAAACAAGGGACTGTCATTCACTCTACCCCCTGCCACCTAATCCCTAACTACAGACGCATCAGACTATGCTTGGGGGGCCCACCTGGCAGGGAGATGCATTCAGGGCAAATGGAGCCCAAACCAAATGCATCTGTATATCAACCAGAAAGAAATGTTAGCTGTTCAGAATGCTCTGACACCCTTCAAGGAGGACAACTACTGATAAAGATGGACAACACCACAGTTATGTGGTACATAAACAAGCAGGGGGGGTACACATTCCTACCCCCTTTACAGACTAGCCATGGCCTTGTGGAACACAGCCTTGACTTACCAAATACATCTTCAAGCTCAATTCCTGCCAGGAAAGCAAAATACTCTGGCAGACGACTTAAGCAGAAATCTTATGGACCTGCATGGATGGAAACTGGATCCACAAATCTTCAGCATGTTAACACAGAAATGGGGGAGCCCAGACATAGATCTATTTGGCTCTCCCCAAAACCATCAGTTGGACAAATTCTGCACAATAACTCATCACAAAAAAGCATAGAAAGTGGATGCTCTATCCTTCACTGGAAAAACCTATCAGTCTATGCCTTTCCCCCTCTGCCTCTACTATCCAAGGTCTTACTAAAAGTCAGACAGGAAAATACAAAAATTATCCTAATTGCTCCGGACTGGTACCCGCTTCTAAGGAATATGTCACACCTTCCTCTGTGGTACTTGCCTCAAACACCTCATCTACTGTCTCAGCAGAACTATCAAATTCTGCACAGTCAGCTCCAAACTCTGAACCTTGCAGCATGGCTAATCAACTAATTAGTCAAACCACATCTCTCAGTAAACCTGTGATGGATGTCATTTTGGAAGCCAGAAGGCCTAGTACTAAAAAATCTTACGCTGATAAATGGAAGAGATTCTGTGCTTGGAACAAAGCACAATGAATAGACACAGCAAAGCCCAATATGCCTCAGATTTTACAATACTTAACTGAGATGCTTGACAAGGGCCTATCTTTTTCTTCAATACAAATCCATGCCTCCGCCATCTCAGCTGATTACAACACTGAGCCTCCCCTCTTTTCTCATCCACTGCTTAAACAGTATCTCAGAGGGGCCAAAAATTTAAGGCCTCCCAGGAGAACACCTACTCTTGCATGGGACCTCAATTTTGTGCTGGAAAAACTCACTCTGCTTCCTTTTGAACCAGCAGCTACTGCGGATATAAAATTTCTGTCTTGGAAGACAGCTTTACTTTTGGCAGTCACTTCAGCAAGAAGGGTTTCAGAACTACAGGCTCTCATGGCAGTGGAGCCTTTCATTATATTTTATCCAGACAGGGTGGCCCTCAGGACCAATCCTTCTTTTATGCCTAAGGTGGTATCCAGTGTGGCTCTTAACCAGACCATTCACCTGCCAACTTTTTTCCCAAATCTGCAAAACAAGGGGGAGCAGATTCTGCATTCATTGGATATACACAGACAACTAAGATTCTACTTAAACAGGACAAAATATCTGAGAAAGTCTGAGCAACTAAGCCACTGCATTCGTTTCTGCTATTTGCACCATGGTAAACCTGTGCCCAAGGGGATCAGATCCCATTCCAACGGGGCTGCCTCTACTTCAGCAGCTTTTCTCAGAGGGGTCCCAACCAAAGACATTCTAGAAGCTGCTACTTGGTGCTCTGTTTATACGTTCACAAAGCATGTTTTGCTATTACGTGGAATCAGTAGAAAATGTGTCCCGATTTCTTTCTTTATCTTCCAGAAGCTAAATCACATAAACAAGCTTACCGTCGGGCCAATACTGACTGCAAAAAAATCCCAGACAGCCTGGCTTGATGATCTTATGTGATTAGTAGGTATATAACGTAAACTGCAAAGTGATGGAAGTAGAGAGTACTCCCACAGTTTGCTTTTCATCTTTTGGGATGGTATGTCTGAAATGTCTTCAAATACACAAGACTTTTTTTTTTAAGTCTTCCATGAATGTCTAGTATATAAAAAGTAATCAAACACACAAAAGTGTATTCATTTATTTGAGCTCACATTTCTAGCCTGGTACTCTCCTGCAACTGCCATAAGCCTAAACTGTTAAGTCATAAGAAAGAAGACTGAAAGAATAAAATAAATAAAAATAAATAAAATAAAGCCCACCTTGTCATAGCAAGTTGTTTAGAAGCCTACTAGGACTGGTATGTTGTGCTGTTCATAGGAAATATGAGTTCTGCCAGTAACTGAGGTAATGCAAAAATGAGAACAATGGCTTTATCTTGCTATAAACCAGAAAAGAAGAGATAATATGCCAGACTACCATTGGTGGTGGCACAGCATAACAAATATGAGCCTGCAAACATAATTATAGCATGAGATCTGATGACAGACATATTCAAAATAAAAGGATAACATTCATTCTTATTTGGGACTTGAAACCAAGACCTCTGCTGGAAGTGAGTCTGTTTGCTATATGATGCCCGACTTTCCATAGCCCTCTCTTCCCTTCACAAACCCATTTGATTTACAGTTGAGATTTATTTTACTGTATCTAGGGAGTGGCGGACCATAGTGCTATATTTGTAGCACAAGGGATCACAGTTTGAGCTGGTATCATAAGTGGGACGGCTGGCTGATAGCAGATTATTATTATTGTGTGTATTGAGCTGTGTATGATGTAGGGGGCTGGTTTACAAAAGAACTGTAACTACGATATTCCCAAAGAAGGCTTGAACAACTCTGGTTCTATATTTAGGTCTGAATCAAGGCCATTTGTCTGATATCACATTTTTGTTTATATTCCAGCATGTAATCAATCTATGTGCTGGTTTGTCTGCTAGAGGTGCAGCAGAGGTTTCTGATCCAGATCTGGTTAAGAAAGGGTGTTACCTGGGACTTTATAGTCTTTGAAAACAGTGATGCTAGAAAAAGAATGTGGTTCCTCAGAACATTAGGGAGCAACTGCATGATATTCAGTTTAATGGGTTTGTTAGCTATTACAACATCTAACAAAATGCTTTTAGTAAGCCAAGTAGCTTTCTTTTTATCCCTCAACTGTTTAAGCCACTATTATCACTTTGTCATGTCCTGAAAGAAAAATTATAAATTTTAAAATGTCTCATATCAACATGACAAAGGAGGAGGAGCAGGATGTGACTTAGGCTACAAGTATACGGGACATCAGAGTAGCCTTACTTATCAATATTAAACTTCACCTCCTAGCTGAGCTCCTGACCTATTGCCATTAAAAGCAGTGCATGGCTAAGAGACAAACTTTGAATTTTACTGAGTCAGTGTTACAGTATGAATCTTTGATCCATGCTGTGCTAGCTATGTTTCTGTTTGTGTCCATTTGGTAATGCCATTAACAATAATGTAAGAAAAAGATAAGACTGTTACTATAATCCCAAGTTTGTATATTTTGCTGTGCAGGACCTAAAATTACCTGGATGTCACCATTCTGTGTACGTCTACATATTAAAAATGTTATTAAATATCTTTAAGCTTCATATGAAGCTTTTTGTGTGGCTTTGTGAGAGGCTAGCTTGATGTGGAAGGTTACATATTTGTTAATGGGGAAGTGTGCAGACATACTGAATTTTAAATGCGGCCTTACACAATGATATGTAAACAGTGTGGGACAGTGTGTGAAGTCACTGTGAAAAAGAATGTTACTAGGCTTTGCATGAAAATGTTTGTTGGATGAACAGAAGGATAGCAAAAACTTAGATTTGGCTTTAGTGGGAACCATGTGTGTCAAGGATGAGGAGTAAGGGCTGTTATATTACTTAACTGTCGTCAAGAGTGGTTGTATTAAGAACTATATTGTGGTGTCTCAGTGTATGCTTATAAAGAAGCAGTTAACACATTGTAGGAATGAGTAATATTGCATTTGCAAGACTATGCTACTATTTATTTATTTGACATTTGTTTACCGGGAAGATCCAACTGTGCCAGAAAGTGCCCATTTTCAGTGAAGGCCTGGGGAGAAAAGTCACAAAATTTCAAACATCAAGTACAGATATTTTTCATCACAAAGTATCATGTTACATTACAAAACAGCAAGTACAAAAATTTAAAATCACAAAGTATCATGTTATACTACAAAACATGAGTGAAAAAATTTTGTAATGAGAAAAACACAGAACATATGTTTCATAGTAGAGTGCACTGAAAAACAACATCAGTTGAAGAGAATATGTGAGGAAAAATTCAAATCATATTATTTGTTACATAGATTAGTATGTGGTAAATGAGATCTGAGACAATTCTAATAAGATATTATCAGGGATTACACGATTAGAGACAATGAGTTGAAATGGAGTGGAGTAGGAGGCTGGAGAGGATTGTGAGTGTGAGAGAAGTATAGGTTCATAGGTCGGTACTAGGCTGTCAGCCCGAGGGCCTACGTAAGCCTAGCCAACAAGGTTCCCTGGCTTACACCACCCAAGAAAGTTATTTTCTTGTGCCACTGTCGAGCAGACACACAGAAGTGATCCCCGGGGTGTATTTCCTATTTCCCATCCACTCATCAATATTTTTCTTGAAGAGTGCTAATGAAGAACTTTGCTTGACATAGATGTGTAGCCTGTTCCAGAGTATGGGAAGTCTCTGGGACAGGAATCTATCCCTCCAGCATGTCCTGTTTATTGTGGTGACAAGGTTTAGGTCTGTGTAGCTCGGACGGATTGGGATTTCTTTAGGTGTAGCATGTCCAACAGCTCTGGGTTTGACATAGCTTTATATGTTAGGCAGAGATCACCTCGGAGTAGGCGATATGCTATGGAGTAAAGCTGGAGTTTTTTGAGACAGTCAGTGTAGGGCATCTGTTTGAGGCCAGTAATCCTATTTGTGAGGGACTTCTGTGGCCTTTCCAGTTGCTCCAGATGTCTTGTGAGGTACATTCCAAAAGAGGCGTTGTACTCTATAATGGGTCTAATGAGTGTTGAGTAGAGGGGAACAATGACATTGTTTTTCCTGGATGAGAAGTCTTTTATGATGAGGTGTGCCACGTAGGAGGACTTCCTGACTACTGTGGCGATGTGACTATCAAAGGACAGACTACTATGCACCTGGGTCCCAAGGTCTCATCACTGTATTGTCCATCTGCATGGGTGTCATGAAGTTCACCACTTCTGTCTCAAGAAGCATGAAGTTGGCTTTGGAGAAATTTTTTACCATGATTTCCTTAATGGGGGGGGTGGTGGATATCAAGGGTGATTAGATCAAAGAGGAGTTGACTTCAGGTGTGGTAATGACTAGGTCTAGGATATTGTTGCCACTGGTGGGGGTGTGGATAAGTTGATCCAGGGCATTGGAGTTTATGAATTCCAGAAAGCATTGTGTGAAGGAGTTTTCCCAGTTAATGGAGGAGTAGTTGAAATCACCAATTATTAGGGTGTTTGGTTGAACCCTAATATTTTGCAGTACATCAAGAAAAAAGGATTTGGAATCCTGGGGGATCTGTAGCAAGCTACGATTTGGATTGCAGTTTTGCCCAGAGTTAGTTGCACTTGGATACCCTCAGATGCATTATGCTGAGCAACTAGCCTGGAGGTGTGGATATCCTTAATGAATATGGACACGCCTCGACCTTTGGTGTTCCGGTCCAGGTTACATGGCTGAAAAGTGTGGTATGAGTTATAGGCTGGTAAGTGCAGGGTTGCTCTCTGGAGCCTTGAACCAGGTCTCAGTCTCTGCACAGATATCTATGTTCTCCATTTTAAGGAGTGCCTCAAGTGAGTGCATTTTGAGATTTAGACTTCTAGCATTGAGTAGCATTACCCTCAGTTTTTGCTTGCCTGTTCCTGTTATGTTGGTGAATTTGTCATTTGAACCTTGCCTAAAAAAAGGCACTATAGGAGTGGCAAGAGCCTTAGCCAGTATCCGGAATCCCAGGTGCAGGCCATCTGGCAAAGCATCGTGGTTTTTCAACCATGTCATCCCAAGCAGACAGATACTGGATCCTCTTAAGAGTGACACCAGAAGCTGTATAGTGAGTAAATTCAGCCAGGACTGGCACAAGCTTTATATGGTATTCTTTTATGGAGCATTTAAAGGTGGGTAGGTTAGAAATAGAGTATAGGCTTTGTCTGGGGGATTTATTTATGGTGAGAAGTTTGTCTTCAGATCTGAGTTTTTTTGAAAATGCATACTGATTAATGGGGTAAGAGTTGGGCAGGCTAATGGTTTGTGTATGATTTTATGTATTGTTACAAGTTGAATGTAGGGGAGGGGGGTGGGGAGTTCCAGCTAAGGGTATGCAGACTTTTGCAGTGATGGGTAAAGGAGAATGAATTAGTAGCAAACTTGGCAATTTTGTTATAACAGACATAGTGGAGTTCTCGGATTCTGTGTCCCAGACAGTTATGACACTAGCCCTGAGAAGTAACCTACGGTCACCTAGAATGATACTGCAGTACAAACAAAAAATTATTGACTTCAACAATTAAGTTTCTGGTGTCATTCTAAGGGGATCCAGTATCTGTCTGTTTAGGATGACATAATTGCCAGACCTTGATGCTTTGCCAGAGATGACCTGCATCTGTCACCCCTGCGCTACCAAGCTATAACTCATTCCACACCTTTTGGTCCCGAAACATGGACCAAACTCCAAAGGCGGTGATGTCTCCATATTCACAAAGGATATGCACAATGCATTTGGGACACTTCAGGTACAACTAACATTGGGTAAGACTTTGATGCAGGGCATAGCCCGCTATAGGTCCCCAACCACATCCCTACACTATCACTCCATGTTCTTAAGCACCCTGGAATCTATCAAAGTCCAACCCAACACACTCATACAAGCAGACTAACTACCCCTCCATCAACTGGGAAAACTACTCAAGCACCAATACACTGGCCCAACGCTTCCTGGAATTTATCAATTCCAATGCCCTGGACCAGCTCACTCTGACCCCCACTAGAGGAAGCAACATCCTTGACATGGTTATTACTAACAAGGGAGACTGTTGCTCTACACCAAAAGTCAAAAGTCAATCCCTCCCTGGTCAGTTCTGACCATAAACTAATCACCATGGAAATCCACATCTCACCCACGCCCCACAAAGTTAACCACCTTGAAAAACTTGTCCAAAGCTGACTTTGGACTCCTAAAAACAGAGGTGGCTAACTTCACGGCATCTATGCCAATGGAAAATCGCTGCATGACTGCCGAATCATACACCAACGCACTGTACGAACATGTACATGAATGCATGGAACCAGCCATACCCAAAAAAAACAAGACGCTCTCCTCCAAAAAAAAAAAAAAAGCTAATCTGGTGGTTCATTGCCATTAATAAACTCTACAACAGAGGGAAGACATTGTTGCAGAAAAAAGTGAGGTCCCAAGACTGGAAAAACTCTCTTAATAGCCTCAACAAAAAGTTGAGATCCCTCACCAAATCCTCTAAAGTCAGCTACGAAGGCAGAACTTAAAAACAGTCACGAAGCTTTTTATAGTTATATTAAGAACATCCACCATAATACCCAGATTTGCTCCAAGTTACTGCACAATGGTACCTCCTATACTGAGCCAACAGACATTTCCAACGTACTTGGCCGACAGACTCAGTGCCAACTTTACCCCCCCCCCCCCCAAAGGACCAATCACAATACCGGAAGAATGTCAGGCACCCAGCATTACTGCATTGTCCAAGGCCAAGAATACAGTTTCCATGGGACCAGATAATATACCTGGCTGTGTTCTAAATGAACTGGCACGAAACGTGTGCCCTGTTCAGTCAAAGCCTCACCTCAGGCTTTGTCCCTACCAAATGGCACACTGCTACAGTCATCATTTCCATCTCCATAAAGGGGGAGTGACTACAGACCCTGGGAATTATCACCCCCATTAGCCTGACATGTAAAGCTATGGAGTACATCATCATGGACCTGATTAACAAAGCTATGGGAAATCTCCAAACTCTGGACACCATGCAGTTTGGCTATGTGAAAGAGATATCATGGCTGCTCAACCTGGTTGATTTCTTTGAGTCAGTCACCAGGCCTGTGGATGAAGGCAAGGCAGTGCATACAGCATACCTCAGTCTGGCCAAGGCCAATGATACCATTGCTCACTCAAGATTACATCACCAGGTGGGTTGCAAATTGGCTCACAGATAGAACAGTGTGAAAGTAGTGAAAGTAGTGAACTCAAGTCAGACTGTCGACCAGTCACGAGTGGGAGTCCCACAGGGATCAGACATGGGTCCTCTCCTGTTTGGCATCTATTTCTCAGAAGTCCAGACCAACACAAAGGGACCCTGGCTGACCAAGTTTGCAGACTACTGCAAGCTGGGAGCCATTATTAATTCCCAGGCCTCACTGAGACCAATGACTGGTGTCAAAACCATGGCTTTAAGCTTAATGCCAAAAATGTGTCATCCCTTTTGGTAGAAAACTAAACTCAGTTCCCACTGCCTAGTACACACCTATGAACAGTTTTTTTTTTAAAGGATGATTGTAAATTGGTGCTCCAGGTAGGGCAGAAGGTGGGTTTTGGCTACAGTAATTTTTTTGTGTGTGCTCAGAAAATGGACCATTTCTGGATAGCAGGGTTTTCTTGATACTGATTTGGATGTGGAGGCTAAATTTAAGATAATCATTTATTATGCCTCCTAACAGTCTGGTATGGTGAACTAACTTGTTTCAGTGCCACCTGCCGAAAAGATTTTGAAAGATGCTTTGTTACGGGTGCAAGTTTTGGGACGTTGAGTAGGAGTTGTGCCACTATAAGCTAGGTTTCAATGGAGATGACAGCTTGTTGAGAGATTTCTTGGAGGGAAGTTAAGGTGTTTGAAGAGCAGATGATGGTAGTGTCATCTGCATACTGAATCAAGGTGCATTCACAAGATGATGTATGTAGCTTATTGATAAATATTGAACAGTAATAGGCTAAGGATGGATCCTTGTAGGACTTTGCATTTCACAGCTTGTTACCTGTTGGTAAGGTACCTAGAGAATCACTGAAAAGATGGAGAGGCTATACCCAGGGTGGAAAACGGAGAGTTTACTGTAAGAGACCATATCAAAAGGTTTTGATGTAGCTGCAGTATTTCTAGATCCAAGTGTATTACAGTTGCGAGCTTTATTGACAGTGTCTGTAAATGATAGCAATGTGGCACAGGTGCTGTTGTCTGGACGAACATATGCTCTATATTGGTGATTACATTTATCGATGAATACATCTTAAGAATTTTAGACAGGATAGCTATGAGACAAACTTGGAACGTCAATGGAATTACCTCCTTTATTTATGTGGGGTAATGCATGCCATTTTCCACAAGTTAGGGACATATGACTCTGTAATTGATCTATTAATAACAATGCTGATTGGATATGCTATTGCATCTGCAGCTAGATTTTAGTATTCTGGGAGAAGGAACAAGGTTTTAATTTTAGTTTATGTAAAAGTAAAAGCTTTATGAGAGAGAGGAGTTGTCTGCATGTGTATTGAAAAGATTGGAGTTTTGTGAAGGAAATGTGGTAGGAGAAGTTGGCCGTGTATCAGGTGAGTTTGTGTATTGAAAGAGAGCCATTTGAAAAGGGGGAATGTCTGTGACTCTTTGTACCTGGACTGATGCGATAGGATACAGCAGACCAGAATTAGAGTTGTTTTTATGGCTATCTTGTAGCCAAATAAAAGGCTTTTCTATTAACTTGACTATTTCATAGCTGTGTAAATAGTTGTGAATTTGTCATTCTTACATTTTGCCGAAGTCTTTCTATTGGGTATGGCTGTTTTTTTTTTCTTTTCATTCTTCTTGTATGCTGTGGGGCTAAGATGTTAAGCATATTTAGAAATGCTGCACCAAATTATTCACCTGCATCATTTAAGGGGTCTCTTTAGAATGGACCAGTTAACTGCCTTCAGCAATCAGACTACTTTGAGAATATGGAGATTACATGTAGTTTTGCGCTCATGTTGCTTTGTTAGTTGTGTAACACTCCTGTGGGTATATCATGGCAGGTGATCACTTTTAGTGCATCAGGGAGGGTACCAGAGGTGGTTATGTTAAGATGGGCTGGTAACCAGAATCCAATCCAGGATAGATTGTTGGGAGTTATTTTTATCATGTTGTGTTGGTGTATTAAGTTGAATGAATCCAAAAAGGTTCATGCTTTTGATCACCGAATTTGCAGATAAATACTGCCAGTCAAGGTTTACATCACCCAGGAGGGTAATTTCATTTGTAATAGAATCTATTAGCCAGGATAGTATGTTTTCAAATATTGGAATGTACGGTCTTATGGAGATCTAGAACATGGCAATGCACGTGCTTTTGGCTCTATTAAGTTTTAGGAATAAAATTAGAATTTCTGCATAGAGAGTTGGTGCATGTATATTTGGAAAGATTATAGCTATTCCACCTGCTTTTTTGTGTTTTCTATGAAGCCTGATTTTTTTTTTGGGGGGGGGGGGGATGGGGGGATAAAGTCCAGGCAGGAAGTTGGCCGAGGTGGAGTAAGTACTAACTTTGTAAAACTGCAGCAAGACAAATCCTGATAAATTTTAAACGCGGTAAGACAAACTGGTAAATTGCCAACATACAGTATTATAGTGACTTTGGTCCTCCCCTCATCTTGGTTGTTTCTCCAGCTACTCTAGCATTATGTCAAGCCAATCAAGTACTTCACTGGAAGGCAGTTACTACCCCCACCCAATCGATAAGGTCTTTGTACTAGGAGTCACAGCAAGCATTTAACTATGGCTTTTACTGCCTTTCCAGTGATGTTCTACACTGCTAGAGTGTTAATTTAACTTCATCTAAAGCAGATTCAACACTACAATACAGAACACAAACTAGGGAAAAATATAGTTTAGTTTGAGTCTTGGAAATTGCCTTCCATAGCTTTTAACTGAAGACTTTTTCTTTTGAATTTTTTGCAGCTGGAGGTGTAACTGATCTGGACAAGTTCCTTTTGGTAAGTGTGGATTATGTTAACTTTTCAGCAACAATCAGACTTACTGTGTGCTTGATATGCTGTGAACTAGGTAGATAATGCAGCAGAGTGTAGACAAGTAGTACATTTCTGCTTTACAGCCTTTAAACAGGAAAAAATAAGGAAGCTAGCAGGAGATGCATGCACATTTGAGATTACTAAATACAAAAATAAATAGAGGTGTCTGTCCATGGTTTAGAAAATAAATTAAGAAATGTGTTGCTATGCAAGTGTGGGACTACTGAGATGGAGGTGGACTACAAAGTGCCAAGATAATAATATGCAGGCATGACATTGTCTTGCATAGGAAACACACAATATTATAAAGTTGGATTCAAAGATGGTGGGAGAAGTACAAGCAGCTAAAGACAGTTTTGGGTCTGCACCTTAAATTAACCGAAACTGGCAACTGGAAGGGTCAAAGGAGAGGAAAAAATACAGTAAAAGGCTGAACTGTGAAAACTTGGAAGAAACTGAAAGCAGTGTGGTGGATCAGGTGAGAAAAGCATGTTGTAGTAGCATCTGAAACGCTTCAGTCACACTCAAGAGGAAAGCTGACCCAAGTAGAGATTTTCAAGATAAGGTGGGTTAAAAGCAAAAAAAAAAATATATATATAGCCACATCTAGAATGGTGCCACACTAAGATTCTACAGTATTCCTCAACTTCTACCTTGCATTAAATGCTAGTCATTAAAGGTTCAAAACTCTGTAGCTTTTGGGAACCTGTAAGGAAATTTTGACCAAATCTTATCACACCAGAAAGGAAGCTAGCAAGTTTCATACCCAATCATCTAAAACTGCCACTGTTTGGAGTATGTAAAATCAGTAGTTCTGGGTCAGTTCGCTATGCCAGTTAAATAAAAAATTCAGTACAAAAACGTAGTTTGCCACTTGGGACAGCAAGAGGGCAAAACAAATGTAATGGAGCAGTTTTATCTAACCCAAACCCATCCTTCCCGTTTAAATGGGAATCTAGGAACATGTTGAGTTAGTAATGTACAAGCTTTTAACGACATGAACACATCCCGATGTCAACAGCATGATTACTTATGCTGCTAAATGGGGAAAGCTTGTGTACAAATACAACTTTCCAAAATTAAATACATCTTACCAACCATGTACAATCTTTGGATGAGAAATGGTAAGAAAGGCTCATGTACTACCCTAGCTTTCTGAAAATAATCATTCACCCAAGCTATGCAATATCTGCAGACATCTTATAGAAAAATAAAGAAACTGTATCTGAAAAAATGTATAAAATTTATTTTTATCATGTTATAGTGAATCTCTGTATACAAAGAAAAAAAATGCTTTATGCCAATATGTGCATATGAATATGCAAGTCCAGTGAGTCCACAATAGGAATACTTGGGAGTTCAGGACAGCCAGAACTAGTCAGTACTGTACATCATATAAATTATATAACTTAATTTTCTCTTTACACATATACAAACAAAAAGCTTTTTACAAAGTAGTAGGTGGTGAAATGCCAGTGCCCATACTACACCTCAAAAGTTGTAAGTTGTAAAAGAATGAATCTGTTTTATGAACCCAACCCGAGTGCATAATGTGCAATACAGGCATACAGAACTCCAAAGATACAATGCAAAACCAGGTACACATTACAAGCAAATGAAGTGTGTGTTTGCCACTACAACCCACTTCCTTCAGTATGGTCCCCTCACTGTAAACACGATTTTTTTTAAGAATGGGGAGGGAGAAACCCTCAACTATGCAATGGACGAGCACACATACCATGATTTCAATTGAGGCAGAGTCTTGAACTCACAAAATTTAGAGCAAGGCGAGATAGCACCTTGCTGACAAAGTGTAACAGACTTCCAACATACACAATGATTAGCCTTACAAAATGATCTGTAACTATACACAAAATAAACATTTGCTGTACACATATACAAAAGATAAATCTTTAGAAAGCATTATATTTAACAATTGGAACACTACATTGTAATGACCACCCCTTCTGTAAGAACAAAGATATCCACATGGTCCAAATCGAAAACAGTGAAATTACAAGAACATTTGCAAGTGACAACTGTGTGAAACCATGCTACATACATGCATGCAAGCACTGGAAGTTAAGGACAAAACCGTTAAGTGTTGCATACATCCAATACTCAGATCGGGCTAATGTTATGTAGCCCTTTACTGTCCATTTTCAAGGATATACATGGAAAGCTACCACAACTAACTCCCAAAATAACGTCCTTCTTATTCTCAAATACAAGTAACCACGTCTTGGGCAGTAAATAAAGTTTCTCTAATTGGATTGGCACTTTCCCTTTCAGCTTCGGCTACAACCTGGATTGTGTTCTGGACGTCCAGGGCATCTCTTCCCAATAGAATAAATACCAATCTTGCTGTTTTAACGCCCGCCTGGGGACTGGTCCTCTCTTGCCTTTTCTGGTTTTGAAAGTAGTGCTGTAGAGAGAGAGAGAGAAAGAAAGGGGGGTGTTAAGCTAAGTCCAGTCTGGTAAGAAAACTTGAGCATAACTTTTTTTTTTTTTTTTTAATTAGAGCAATTGTTCATCTTACAAGCTAAAACAAAAACGATCTGAACACAGGAAAATGCACACCATAAACACTGAATAATTACACCCTGTAAAAGTATGCACGCTTTGCAATATATATGACAAAAAAATAAATAAATAAAAACATTCCCAGTGACCATAGAACAGTCTACTGCGCCAGTAACTACTCAAAAAAATGTTCAAAGATGAGGAGTGCATTCACATACTCACGTACATTAAAATACAATTCTCCGTTTCCCTCACAGCTTTTAATACTGTTTTTTTTTTCTTAGTCCAAGACTGCAATCTGTAACCTAAAGCCACAACAATAAAAAAGGCACCATTCGTGACTACACTTTAGGCCTGCCCCCGAGGCCCCCCTCCCCATTTTCGTCCTGCAAAAAAACAACTGTCCCACAATGAACTTACTCACCCGTCCCCCTCCCTCCAGCAGCACAGTTTCCCGCCACTGGGACTTGTTTTGCAACTTCTATATCCTCTCTTGAACTTTTTTTTTTTCGGGGAGTGGCCAATGATTGAGGAACTTTTTCGTCGTTTACAACTGTCACATGCGAACAGCCAACTCCCACTTTACTATCAAAACAAGCATGCTTCCTCACAAGATTGTAAAACTAGAACTCAACCAAGTAATTAAAAAAATCCGAGCATTATACCTGCTATAAATACTAATCCAAGGGACAACTGGAAGGAGCTTGGAGTCGACTCAAACAAGGATGACCCAGCTGCTTTTACCGGCCTAATTGCGCAGTAATTTTTAGTATAGGATGGTTATTATAAAACAGCTGCAAAATAAAAGTAACTTACCATAATGTGCTACTGGCTTTTCCTATCGAAAGAGTTTTCGGTGTACTTCGCTGAGGGCCTCAGCAGGCTGCCGCAAAGGGAGTATGGCCCTCGGGGTAGTTACCTTCGGTGGTCCAGCAACCGTGGTTCGTTTACGTTTAGTAAAATAATCTGCAAGATGATAAGACTGTTATTACACTAATACAGGTAATATACTTTTACAAATAGTAGGTCTCAACCGGGTTTATATATTAACGTCCCTAGTGGAGCAATTGCGCAATACTGTGGGCGGGGGTACAAAACCAAAACATCTACATTAGTCTATACATTTTAATTAACCCACAATAACTAATCTGCCAAGACAACACCACTTTTAATAAAAACGTTGCCAAAAGCAATCTGCACAAATTAAACTCTTTCAACACTCCACGTACCCGAAAGGGGTCTTGTGTTGCGCAATACAGGGGGACAGCTAAGCGCAACTCAAACAAACAAACCACGTAGTACTTCTGGAGATTATTTAACTACATGCAATTAAGGATGCATGCAAACTCTACCTGTGATTGGATTCTGGGTCACATCAGACTTCTTTGCGGAATTTGCCCTTTTCAGACTACCGGCAGCCCGTCGCTTGTTTGTACCCATCGGGATCTGGTTCGAAGTAGGACTTCCACTACTTAAAGTTTTTTTCTTGACAAGTCCTGTGCCATTTGACCCCAATAACGTAGTTTGTTCAATTACTTGCGATTCTGTACACCGATGCCCTTTGCCCAGGGGATACGCTTCTCCGAACACAGCAGTACTTGGCACGACCTCCGCCCCATTAGAGCTCTCTCCGTGCACACTAGGTAACTTATCGTTCTTCACCCGATCGTAAGTCAAGCCATCAAGCAACCGATTATTAGTCTGTATGCTTAATTTCCACTGAAGATCATCCAAGGTGCGCTGCTCTTTAGCTGAAAGTGGTCTGCTGTTTGGGTCCACATTGGAGTAAAAGATGTCTCTATAGAAATTGGGCAAGTTTTCACTTTTTAAGCTCTCCCAGGCAAAAACACCTGGCAGTGGTGTTTCAGAATTGAAATCGAAATTCCACTTCAAACGATCGTGACTCTGCATTTCTTTAAGCTGCTCTTTCAAATCCTTCTTTAGCTCCTCATGATCAACGGGACCAAACAGACTTCTGCAGGTTGCTCTGCTCACTGCAGCAGCAGCAGGGAGCTCCTTAAGCACGGCTTGGCGAGCCGTTTCAGACAACGCCAGCTTCGTAAAAAATGCCATGATCTTCTTCTGTTCAGTACCTTTTAACTACTAAAGCAACTGTGTGAAGGAAATTCACACAAAGTCCTTGTATCAGAAAAACAACAACTACGCACTACCAAGTCTTCCAAAACACACCTACCATTCCTTTATATATACGTACTCGGGCGAACGAGAAAATAAAATGTAGGTAGTGAGGGAGGGGTTTCAAAACATTGACGTAGAGAGTACAGGCGTGGCTTATAGAGTAGCGCGAGGAGGTCGAAGGACTAATGGTCCTGCACTAAATAGTGTTTTTTAGCTAAGGGCCGTACGCTGTAACGGTGTTTGTTGATGAAGAAGGTTTATTTAATAGGTGTGCCTGTTGATCTCCTCTATCAGACAGTTATGTTTGTGTGTGTGTATGTATACCTGTTACGGGAAAATTATACTTCGTTTACCAATAAGTTTTCGAAATGTATGGTGAGATTCTGGTATAGGTTCGCCACGACTTTATGTGATAACCACGAAATTAAAGGAAATGGCGTATTGTGCTAGGCATATAATAATCAATGCGGGACTGATCGCTATTTTAAGGAATAGTGGCCTAAGTTATGTCTGTACCGCATTATTAGTGTCTTCCCACGGACGCAACTTGCGCACAGTTTTGTGACTGCTTTTGCCTGCAAGTTACACGGTTATTTCAAGAGTTCCGTGATGAGAGGGGTAGTTTTGCACTCAACTGTGTGACCCATACCCGTTACAACTTGCTTATGTTTAAATAAGATAAATGTGAGTGCAATTTTTAGACATCATCTCAAAAACACACACCTTTCAAACTATTAGCACACAATTTCTGGGCAAAGATAAAAACGTTGGGTGGCTAGCCTGAGACAGAGATCCAAATCCGCAACGGATTTTTAAAATACTGCTCTTAGAAATTTGCGAGAATAACATTTTGCATTGGTATGCATTTTCTGACGGTTATGAAGTCCGAAACTAAAATGTTTGACATTATTTGGTGACTTCAGCAGCTGATTTGCTATAACACCTTACATGTTATATTCTGCCAAATACTGGACTTTGGAGAGTTTTTTCTTTTTATTAAATTTGTGTATTTTTGTAGTAACGCGTTGCTAAAGCATTGTAGACAAAACGTGGATGGAGCGGTGAATTGCAGTCAGTTTCATTACAGTCCACTCTAGTAAGAGGGACTTTTGACTTAAACAACTCTCTTAAACGTTGAATTTTATGACACACGCATCCCCTATTTTTTATTCCTGTATTGGCGATATCTGCGGTAGCGATGTCGCCTCACAGTTAGACGTTGCCCGTTCGATTCTCAGTTAGAGTGTCTTCTATGTGGCGACATGCGTGAATGGGCATTCCTTCGGTGAAGGTTGTGCGTTAGGCCCGGCAAGCCAGCACGTAAAAATCTACTGCCAATCATTAGCGGACCGGAGTTCCGCTGTGGCGACTCCTAACCGGGAAAAGCCGAAAGACCCAAACAATTGGCTATATTGAAGTATATTAACCCACCAGTTAGTTCGTGCAGGAATGGGCGTGGTCTATTTGATTGACAAGGCGGCGGGCAGAGATTCAATATCACCTCTGGCGATATTGAAGTGTATTATACCATGACCCCCCCCCATTAATATTCCAAAATGTGCACGCTGATTGGTCAGCGTGCCCGTTGTAAATCGACTTATACTAATGGAAAAAGGTACGGTCGCCCAGACTTTTTCCATTAGTATAAGTCTTTTTTAAAACACTGTCTCGCTATGTTAAACTCCTTTAACATAGCGAGACAGGTTTAAAAAAAGCAACAGAGATCTCCGTTGCTTTTTTTAAAGCTGTCTCGCTATGTTAAAGGAGTTTAACATAGCGAGACAGTGTGTAAAAAGCAACGGAGATCTTGCTTTCTCTGTTGCTTTTTTCAAAACTGTCTCGCTATGTTAAATGAGTTTAATATAGTGAGACAGTTTTAAAATAAACAAGGGAGATTCTCCGCTGCTTTTTTTAAAGCTGTCTCGCTATGTTAAACCAATTTAACATAGTGAAACAGTAAAAAGCAACAGAGATCTTGCTTTTGCCCACAGCTCTGATGTTCTGCGTAGGCATATGCATGCGCAGTACATCAGAACTGCCGCAGAATACCAGACAGCTTTGGAAGGGCAGCAAGGAGGCATTATACAATGCCATTATTTAAGAAAAGTAATTATTTTTTTTCTTAAATAATGTCATTGTATAATAGCAATAACCCACTTCTGGGTGTGGATAATGCTGGATTTACCCACGGTTGGCTTTGTTTGGCCACTCGGGCTTCGCCCTCGTGACCAAACCACGCCAACCGTGGATAAATCCAGCATTACCCACACCCAGGCGTAGGTTATTGCTATATTAACCCACCAGTTAGTTTGTGCAGTAATGGGCGTGGCCTGTTTGATTGACAAGGCGGCGGGCAGAGATTCAATATGTAAATACACCGTGCTTGACACGGAGTCCATGTACACAGTGAACTCCATCCTCGTCGAAATTATTACTTTCTCCTTTTGACTGACTGAAATGTGATGTACAACAGGCATTTTAGTTTTATGCCCCTAGTAAAACATTTCTTTTTTGGTAGTGAATGTCTACAATAAAACATTGGGTTGCTTTCGGCACAGATGCTGAATATTAATTACATTGCAATGTGTCAGGTTGGGTTTGGGCGGGGCTTGCTACTTCGCATCTGGTGGGTTAATACACTTCAGTATCACCCAGATTTTATACTGCCTGTAGGGTGGTGCAATGTTGGCCTATTGTAGTCCTCATAAAAACTGTGTGTGGTATTTTGCACCTGTTATTGAATGCATGGACTGTTGTGGCATTAATTGACATGTCTCGCTGGTGTAGTGATTAGGTTATAACAGCAGGATATATTTTCTTTTGTATTTTCCTTTGAAAACATTGAATATAATTTTTGAAAAAAAAAATGCCCAAAACATATATGTGGCATACTTGCATTCCAATCTGTTGTTTCCCTTGATCCTTTCTTCACAAAGCCAAGAAGAATGTGTAAACTGAATTTGTTGTGTTGGATGTGGTGCTGCTTTGCATTAGTACCAATCCGTTTTCTAAGCCACTTGACCTGGTGAGGTTTAAAGTGGTAACAAGATAATACATGTAAGTTAGGCTTGCCTATCCCTGACAACAATTCCCAGCTGATCTTGCAGGATCTCTAGGTTTCCACTGGTAAGTTGAGAGATATAATCTTTCAAGTGTGTTCTGGATGTGCACCATGGCCTTCACTTAGTAGGCAGTCCTTGCCTGGTAACCTGCTGCAGAAGACCTTCAGGAAAAGCCTTGTCCAGGTGTCTGATCCACCCTAGTTGACTCCTGTCAACTAGAAAGAACAGTAGCCCTACTCCCAAGACCCTTTAAGACTGCCAAGATCCTCACTTACCATGTAGAATGAAACAATGAACTCAGCAAAGGAACTTTTATCTCCATAGCTTATATTGTGATCTCATCATTTTGATCACTGCCCAGAGTTTGTGACCAAAGGTGAGTATGGAGATATATACTGACTGGTAAACTGAGAGCTTTGTCTTGTAACAGAACTCTCAATTTAAAATCACAGTCCAGAGCAACATCTGGAGTCCTGCTGCCTTTGGGTTTATCTGCTGATCAATCTCCTCATCCTCCTCTACCCTCACTCATAAACAGGGTTTCAAACCACCTAAACTCTTGATGCAGCTGCTCTCCTTTCATCTGCAGAGTGCAGTCTAAGTCTTTTCCTGGAAAGAACCATGACTTCTGATTTTGAGGTACAGATTTTCATCCTGTCTGTTTCATACTACAATAAATCACTGCAGTCCATATTGGAAGTCAGCAAATTGAGTACAGTGTCATCTGGAAACAATAAAAAAACAGTCAAATCCCCAGCCTGGATACTCGCCAAACCTTGAATGTGCCTTGATATGTTGTCTGTGAAGAGGAACACCCTACCAGAATTCTACACCTACCTGACTGTATTTAACTAAACACTGAGAATACAGGGCCAGCTGGAATACAAGGACGCCTGGGACTCCACATACAACTTTGAACAAGATAGCTGCATTACTGTGATAAGTAAAAATACCATCAGAGATGAAGCACCATTAGGTTAGAGTTATAACGCTCCAGCTATGACCAGAGTTCGATTAGTGGCTCAGGTCACTGCTGGAACTGGTAAGGATATAAATGAATGAAGGGGCTTCACCCTTTGACTTCTCTCAGGAGGTAGGAATTTGATGTCTAGGGGTATATGTATTAAACTGATACCCAGTGAAGCCCAGGGATCTATATACTGGTGCCTGACAGTGAAGGTAAGGACGGTTGCAGGCTTCGGCTGCTTATGAAGGGGAGCAGTAGTGCTGGTCCATACTGTGTATATGTGTGTTCTCCACATGTGCAACTACTGAGAATATGTAGGATGCTAGGGCTAAAAGCTGCCCAGATGCAATCAGCGGCAACAACAGTTCTCAGATCCACTCCTCCATCATGAACTCACACATCAGTATATGGTGGGATGGTGACGTTGGGCCAGCCAGTGATGAGAATTACTGGCCCAGGTGCTGAAAAAATGCATATGGTGTTCTAGAGAAAACAGACATAGGAGGCCTAAGCTGTCATGGCATATCAGGCCAAGAGGCCAAAGGAGGACTTGCCATAAAAAAAAATACCATCACAGGGAACATGGTTAATGTCTGCTTGAAAGAAGTGTACCATTAATAAATGGAAGAAATCATGGCAGCTTTGCTTTGGAAATGCTTGATTAAAAAGTTCAAAAACACTAGTAAACTTATTAAAATAAATCTTCTTCTTCTTTCGGCTTTTTCCCGGTTAGGGGTTGCCACAGCAGATCATCTGTCCGCTCATGATTGGCAGTGGAGTTTTACGGTGTCAAGTTGCCAGCCCGGCGCCCAACCTTCCACAGAAGGCACGCACACACTCACACCTAGGGCCAATTTAGAGTGTCCAATCCACCTACTACACGTCTTTTGGGATGTGGGAGGAAACAGGAACACCCAGAGGAAACTCACACGACCACAGGGAGGACATAAACACTCTGCACAGAAGGCACCCCAGCTGAGGATCAAACCGAAGAACCTCTTGCTGTGAGGCGGCAATGCTAACCGCTGCACCACCGTGGCCGCCCAAACTTATTAAAACAAATAAAGACTAAAAAAAAAAAACTTTTCCACAAAGAACAGAGGCAAAAAGTTGTATAAAATGAGTGCTTGTTTTCTTTATTAAATAGAACTTCTTCAGATTAAACACAATCAAAAGTCGTAGTCTTTAAAAGTCACAGTCTTTTAAAGCAAGAATTGACCAATCACAATGTTTGATACAATAAAAGCTGACAGTTAAAGAAACAGAACATCTCGTACAGCTTACACCACTAAAATACATTAGAAAGTAACTGTTCAGCAATTACTTAAAAAAGACAGTGTTGCAACTTTACTGACTAATGGAATAATATTGAAACAAAGTAACACAATGCAGTTTTCAGAGTTTGTCTGCTCTAATATGAAGTAAACTAGACATGGAAATTCTGTCATTTAGACCAAGGACTTGTGTTGCATTCAGTAATATTTTCTAATAAACTTCCTTGGTCTACAGCAAGGCTGACCAGTTGCCTCCCTGTGGATTACAATATACTTTTTCCAACACACAACAAATACATTTTTTAAAAGTAATGCACATACTAGCATGTTTCGCTAAGGCATTAGAAATATGTTTTGTTTTAATAGCATAGCAATGCTGATATATCCTGCTTTTCAAATCTTTTTCAGTTTTTCCGATGTAGAAAGCTGACAAGATAAACAAGTTACTAAGTAAACCACACCACTGGATCGGCAGTCGTAGTAGCCTTCTGTTCTAATTACATTAGGGTGATTGTTCACCACTGTATTGGGTGTCTTATTGATAAAGTGACACTTCTTACAGGACCCACACTTTTTCATACCATTAACACTGGGTCATATAGAAGGTTTGTGGCCTTTCAGACTATACTTGATACTCTTGTCCTTTTTATATACAATTTTTGGGTGATGTCCAATTTGTTCAGTTAACCCAAACACTCCAAAGACACGGGACCACTTGTTATCAAGCATAGCCCTAATAGCCCCATTACTATGGTGGTAAGTCATCATCGTGGTGTTGAAAAACGTATCTGACCCCTTGTTCTTACTAGATAACTCCAGACCATGTAAAAGTGGCCCATATTGGGTATGCCTGTGCTCCTGTGTAAAGGTAATTAGTTCGTCTGTCATAGTGGCAGGGTATTCCTGTCAAGAAACATTTTCTTAAGCTGTATCAACTCACTATTAAAAACACTGTCTTTTCATAATAAGCCTAGATAAATGAATCATTTGCCCTTTGGATAATTTTTTTTGCCAATAAGAGTGGAAGCTGTTAAAATGCAAATAACTATTAGAATATGTAGGCTTCCTATAAATGATGGACTTGTGTGTGTGTGTGTGTATATATATATATATATATATATATATATATATATATATATATATATATATTTGTTGTTGTTGTGTCTTTCTGCTTTTCCCGGTTAGGGGTCGCCACAGCGGAACTCCGGTCCGCTAATGATTGGTAGTTGATTTTTACTTGCCGAGTTACCAGCCCTGACGCACAACCTTCAACGAAGGTATGTCCATTCATGCATATCTCCACGCAGAAGACACTCTAGCTGAGAATCGAACCGGACAGCGTCTTACTGTGAGGCGACAACGCTACCGCAGCACCACCACCACAGGTATATATATATATATATACACTCTCTAACTGGTGGGTAAATGATAGAAAGATAGTGCAGAATTAATATATTCAGTAAATGAACCGATTGTTTCTAAACCACCTTTCCACAAAATTTAAATGTCATCCAGGTATCTGAAATATTTAATAATATAGTCTTTGACCAGTGAAGAAAAATATACTTCTTTTCCTAGCACCAGAGTATAATGTTGGCAAAAATGGGAGCAGATGAAGCTCCCATTACTACACCCATTATCTGTTTAAAGATTTCATTGTCAAACACACCAAAGATATTCTTAAGAACAATTCCGTAAGTGGGTAAATAATATATATAAGTAAAAAGTCCAAAGAAGTACCCATAGTCAGGGCTTCCAGAAATATAGTTAACCCTTCTTCATGTGAGATTACCAAAATAAATCTTTAACATCAATACATAAAAAAGATATCATCACAAAAATCACACTTAGGTTCATAGGTGTGTGCTAGGCTAATGGCCCTGGGGCCTTTACAAGCCTAGCCCATAGAAGTGCCCTGGCATTGTGCCGCCCGTCGTTAGTGCCCAGTGCCTCTATCAAGTAGAGCCACTGGAGTGATCCCTGGGGTGAACTTTCTATTACCCATCCACTCATCAAAATTTTGCTTGAAGAGGACTAGTGAGGTGCTCTGCTTGACATGTATGGGAAGTCTATTCTAGAGCATGGGTAGTCTCTGGGTTATGAACCTGTCCCTCCAGCATGTTCTGTTGATTGTGGTAATGAGGTTGAGGTCTCTGGAGAGTGTGGTGCGGAGGGATTGGAATAGTTCTTTAAGAAAGTGCCATGAATCAACTAAAATATGTGGTTTGTCATAAAAAAGCCCTCAAGTTTATGGTCCAAGAATTTGGCTAAAGGCTCAGTCTTTGATCCCTTAGCAGCCACTATGAGTCTCAAAGGGGCTCATCCAAATTCTTATGGACCTTAGGAATACCAAAAAATAGATAGTATATAGGGCTTTTAACTCAAAGAAAACTCATGAAAGAACACTCCAAAAACAAGTCATTCAAGGCCAAATCAAATTTGTTGTGCACTGTTTTATATTATATATATATATATATATATATATATATATATATATATATATATAGATAGATTCACTTTAGAAGCTCGAAATACTGAAATATTGAAATTCAGTATTTCAAGCCCATAAAGTGGAATCCTGAAAAGAACGAAAACTTGGAAGCACGAAATTCAAAATCTTGCATACTGGAGATTTTGAATTAGCGCTTCTGCTGTACATAAACACACACCTTCCTCCCCACACACAAACACAAGCTCTGTCCTACATAAAAGCACCCCCACACCCCCCCTACTTAAATATTTTAACTCCGAGGTCGCACTCCATACAAAAACACACAAAACACCATCACACAAGCTACATTCTCCTCGCACACGCACACATCACAGCAACAAAACACACTAACACACACCACAGCCCCTACCCAAAACCCTTAGCACATAAACAATTACCTGAATCCATAACCACAGCGAAACACCAGAAGCGCTAATTCAAAATCTCTGGTGTACAAGGTTTTGAATTTCTTCCTTCTAAGTTTTCGTTCTTTTCAGAATTCCACTTTATGGGCGCGAAATACTGAATTTCGATATTTCAGTATTTCGAGCTTCTAAAGATCCATATATATATATATATTTAACTTAACTCATTATCACAACTGGAGGTAAAAAAATGTTCCATCATGCAAATAATTCATCATTTTCCTGACGTAAATTAAATGGTCCATAATAGCACACACGTTTATTTACGCATTTGTTTATCTGGTGGGTAAAACAACTCTAATGATATGTATTCAGTCATAACGTGGAAAGATCACAAAATATGCAACAAACTTGTACTTTACCTTAATAGTTTGCTATTACTGTGCTGTTCAGGGGGTGCTTGTTAAACATGATCACCAGTAGTGTATTCAGGAGAAAACCCCCATGTGTATAGGCTAGCTGTAGAAGAGCCTTTTGTATTAAGAAAATGTTAATGAAAATCTTGATTCATTTTTATGGCAAATATGCAATAATATGTACCCAAATCTTTGACACATACTTGCAACAAATTGTTTTTTTTTTTCAAAGGAGACTAGGTGAGTGGTGACATGTAGCTTCCTTTATGAGGGAAATGTCATATATACTAACAAAGAATATACATTATCATGGTGAATGAGTAAAAGTGGTTAGAAGTGATATGCTTTCACCAAACACCTTTACTGTAAACTGACTGTAATATATGCCTGTTAATTGTCCTTGAGTTTGTAAAATGTCCCTGATTTTGCCTCATATTTTTGGTCCATCTATCATGAACATTTTGATTTTTCTGGGAAATTACAGAGCATTATGGTCAGTCGGGTATGTGTTCATATTATAGAGAATATATGTTGTTTAAAACCCATTGCCCTAATAACCTTTTAAGAGAATTAGAGAATTATGCCTGATTTTTTGCCTTTGTTCAAGATTCTTGAGCAGATAATCTGAGAGCTATGCTATAATGGTAAGAGCATGTGACTCGCTATATCTTGCAACTTTAACTCTCCTTAAGAATATTTGCCTCTTTTCACACATTATCTGTGACATTCTCCTTCATTAAATAACATATACACTTTTAAAGATTTTATACTACTACTATGTCTTTCGGCTTTTCCCGGTTAGGGGTCGCCATAGCAGAACTCCAGTCCGCTAATGATTGGCAGTAGATTTTTACATACTGGCTTGCTGGGCCTAACGCACAACCTTCAACGAAGGAACGCCCATTCATGCATGTCGCTACACAGAAGACGCTCTAACTGAGAATCGAACGGGCAACGTCTGTGAGGCGACAACGCTACCACAGCACACAGGCTGGCAGATTCATAAACATCATGCTGCATTCCATAACTTGCGCACATGCGTGGTATGCAGTCTGGACAGGACAGTGGTGTGATTTATGGAAATTAATCATGTTAAGAATAGGCCATTTGCAAGTAGTTCTCACTATATTTAGCACGCTGTCTCACAGCTAAGTAGAAATGATAATTCTTTCACCTTCAAATAATAAGCCTTGAATACGTGACAGCTGGTCTTGGTAGGGAAAGAAGTACTAATGATAGGATGTAGTGACTTTGCATTATGTGGCTATCCTGTCATGACAAAAGTTGCACAGCACATGAAGTTCAGTGTCATCTTTAGTACAAGCCTTTAACTCTTGCAGTCATTCAGCAGGTGTTTCTTGTGCTCATGCAGATATGCTGTACTTTGCATATGAGACATTAGCTTGCCAGTCTTACACTGAACCTGCAGATAGTATTTTTGCAATGATAAGCAACATTCTTTGAAGTCTTGTTAGTATTTTATGTAGAAACTTTATTTTTGTACTTTCAAGTGGTTTACAGTCTGACTCCACAGTAATTTTTCAACATCATTTGTTGTGTCTTTTGGCTTTTAGGGGTAGCCACAGCGGAACTCCGGTCCGCTAATGATTGGTAGTTGATTTTTACATGCCGAGTTACCAGCCCTGATGCACAACCTTCAACGAAGGTACGCCCATTCACGCATGTCTCCACGCAGAAGACGCTCTAGCTGAGAATTGAACCGGACAGCATCTTACTGTGAGGCGACAACGCTACTGCAGCACCACCACCGCAGGTAATTTTTCAACATCAGTAAGTTGTGGAATTTTTGGCAACAAAGATCTATGGCTAATGCCTTTTTCAGTATTTGAGCAATGCATACCAATGCATAATTTAAAACACTGGATCCATAGGCTGTTGGTCTTTCCACATGCAATAACAGAGAACCAGGATCTTACTGAGTGACATTTGCTTGCAGAGTATGAGCTTGCACCACATCACAGAAATTGGGTGCAGGTGCTATAGTAACCAAATATGTAAACATTTCAAGGATTTTCTATTGCTACAGTGATCAAAATCCTGATACACAATGTCCTAGAAATGTTTAGAGTGATACTGCTATACCTGATACATTGGGGATTAACTTGGATGGATACTGCACCATACTTGGGAATGTATAACAGATGATTTATCGTGAAACTTCTGTATATTTACAATTTCTTGTCCATCAGAGGCCCTGCTGAAAAAATGTATGCCCCATATACTAGAGAACAGTCACCCACATTTGGTATTTGCTTCTGTTCAGCTTAAACCCTTTTGTCTCAGTCTTGTCTGGTAGCTGCAGGGTGCATTCTTTTTTATTAACATTTTAGACTAAAATATCATTAGTTGTACTGACTTTTCATTTAGCTGTTAATTTGTACTTGCTACAACAGTCTGGAGCACTTAAGCTGATTAAATTCCATGCAGTAATCTTAGAAGTGCATACCTACCACAGTGTGTGTTAACACTTGCAGTTCATCCACCTTAATTTGCCAAAATCCTTGGCAAGCACCAAGCAAAGAGAACTTGACATTAGAAATAATTGCTGCTGTCACTTTGTCTGAAGTGGTGGAAGTTCCCTTACAATCCACTTTCTTAGATACTGATGATTTATGTATATCTTTTTTTTGTCCTGCCTCACAACTGCCACCATGTTATTCACCAATTCATTTGGTTCAGTTTGCTTGATAGTGGCTCCTATAGATTCCATGTGCTTTAATTCTTGCTCAGTTCTGGTTCTGAA
Organism: Protopterus annectens; assembly: GCF_019279795.1. Classification (NCBI taxonomy): domain Eukaryota; kingdom Metazoa; phylum Chordata; order Ceratodontiformes; family Protopteridae; genus Protopterus; species Protopterus annectens. Next base: position 778,906,266 of record NC_056743.1, on the reverse strand, counting down.
TGCAACTGAGACTCATTTTGGACTACAGATTACTGGTATTGCCTCAGGAACCATTTATGTGATACTCACCTTGCAGACAACGCATACCTTTAAATCAGTTTGAATATTTCTGCAAACTCTCATCTGTACCTTGCTGCATATATTTTGCAGTGTGAGGCTTGTGTTCCTGAACTTGCAGTGAAGTAGCATCTGTTGTAGACTGTCAATTGATGCATCACTCTATAAATGTACAGTGTGAAATCACTATGCCAAATGCTTCATCAGCTTTGCAACCCCATATATGTTGGTTGCTTTCATTGAGTTTGCAAGGATACTGCTTAAAACAACAACCTGTTTTTTACAACTTTAGTCACAGTCTAGCCATGTTGCCCCAAGGGCTTTAGTTCATTACTTTAAAATGATTAAAAAAAAAGCACGCATAAGTGCATGCTGACTTAAACACTTTATTATTTAAATTAAGTGCATTGGAAGTAGATTACAACAATGTGTCACATTCTACTACAGTAATTAACTTGAGTACAGCTGATATGTCTTTAATCATCAGCTGTTCTGAGCAGTATTTGTTCATGGTAGTAACAGCAGCATAAAATAAATTTGCACTTTACTACTGAAATTACTAGTTGCTTCACTACAGTTTGAAGTATAAACTGAATTCACTGTATGAATTTCAGTTGTGCCAACTAACATTTCAATTTCACACTGTTCTTTTTTTGACCTTCATATCTTGCTGCAGTACTTCATTTCATTTTTTTACAAACTGTCATAAATTATGATGACCTGCACAAAGTTTACAGACTTTACTAAAAGTTTTCCTCTTTATTTATTTATTTAATGTTACATTTGTTTACCAAGAAAGTCTGACCGGACACATGTCCTTTTTCAGTGGAGGCCTGAGGAGAAAAGCTCCAGCAATAAGAAATACAAATATTGTAGAAGTTTTGAAAATGCAAGGAAATTCTAGTAGCATTCACAAACAGCAGTAGTACAACATTGAACAATACAGTTCTTTAGAGATTACATTAACGTAACATGATATACAAAAGTATATACTTTTAATTAAGAAAAGCAAGTTACAGTACAACTGAGTGTATGTATCGACTGGAGTAAAATAGTGCCCACTGAGGAAGATGTGGTTGAAAATACTGAGGTTAGTTATCCGTGAGAGCTGCAAGAAGAGAGCCAGGTGTCTACTAAGTGAGTAGTTATGAGCTTTTTAAATTGTACTGTACTAATTGTATTGGCCACCAACACTTTAAAATGATTAAAGTGCTATACACGTTATATATCACCTATACATGCATATATAGATATATTATATATTTTTTAGACCTGCTATTACTCATGGATGCAATGAAGTAGAAACCTCATTTGTAAATTAGCATATCTTGTGGAAACATCAGAAGTAGATACAAATGCACAGCAGAGTAATAATTCATGTTCTGGCGTTGTGGTGTCAATGAAGTTTGATTCTGACACCATGTTATATGTGTATACCAGTAAAGAATATATATTGCGAAGATGAGAGTAAGAGTAATTTGAAATGAGATTCTTTTGGCAAGAAGACTGACAGACTCTAATGGCAGATCATATGACTAATAGAATCCAGTAGACCCCCCCCCCCTTAAAGATACATGCACTATATTCACATATTATAATTTAGCCTGCATGATTTCCAACACAGCTTGTACAAATTCCAATGCGATTGCTCATGTCAGTTCCGGGACTTCTAAAAAAGTTATTTTGTCTGTTTTTAACTTGTCCAACAAGATGCTGTTGACCATTTAAGCGTGTTAAATAAAGGTTTTACCTTTATTCCATCACAAAGAGCTGATATCTCCAATGTGTTACTTGATCTAAGATTTTACACTCGAAAGCTGAATTTAAGGGTTAGCTTAAAGGGAGAGTAACTTGATTCAGGTCTCACACAATCATCTGTCAGTACCCAGGCTAATAGAAATTCTTTGAATATTTTTTTCTTAGGAGAAAAAGCCTGTTTAATCCCCCCTTACATAACACACTGTCTGCCTTTCTTAGAGTGTGTGAGAATGATTTCAGAAAGGTACTCACTACTAGTTCTGGAGACAAATGGTTTAATTTAAACGCAACTGAAAGAAAAGCCATTAAAAAGTTGATCACTGATAGAGATCTCCGAATTATGAAGGCTGGCAAGGGTACAGGGATAGTACTAATGCAGCAACATACATATATTAATAAAATAGAAGATACCTTAAAAGATGATGATTTTTATGAAACCGCTTCTATAGATGTAGTACTTCAACAATTTGATTACATTGATAATGTTTTAAGTAGGTTAGAAAAAGAACAACATATCTCAACTGAGGAATTTCAGTTCATGTATACTCCGAATCCAAGTTTGGCAAAATTATTTGGGATCCTCAAGGTTCATAAAACAGCTACAGATCCACCGTTTAGGATTATTTAATCAAATAAACAGATCAAAACAGAGAGGATAGCTCAATACATTGATTTTGTTTTGAACCCAGTTGCCCAAGCTACACCCTAATTATATGTGAGATTCTTTGGACTTTCTAAATGAACTGCATCTGACTAATATTGACTTCTCGGATTGCATTTTGGTTACTTTGAATGTTGTAGCAGTTTATACCAGCATTCCACATGTAGATGGGCTAGATTATCTTAAACATTCCTTGTATAAGTTCGTTAAGTTCCCCAGAACTAAAATGGACACCCTTAATAGTCTTATGTCATTAGTACTACAGAACAATTTCTTTTACTTTAACAATCTAATGTATAGACAAGTTCATGGAGTTGCTATGGGGTCCAAGTTGGCCCTGGCTTTTGCTAACATTGTGTTAAGTGAATGGAAACTCGATACCTTAGTTCATTTACCTGGATTTCACCTGACAAAACTGTATCATTGTTACATTGACAATATTTTTTTCATATGGAAGGGGACTGAACAGCAGTTGTTTGCTTTCGTTGAGTCTCTTACACACAGCATTTTTTTTAGAATTTGTTATAGCCAGCAAAGGGTTGAAAGTGCCTTTTTTGGGTACCGCCCTTTCCATCAACAAAGAAACAGGTGCACTTTCCTCTACCATCTATAGCAAAGAGACATATAGGAACAACTATCTGGACTACAGTAGTCAGCATCCTCATTTTATGAAATGTAGTGTAGTTAGAGGACAATTCATTATAGGTTCATAGATTCATACTAGGCTATCTGCCCTGGGGCAATTATAAGCCTAGCCCGATTCTGTATGGCTTACGCCACCCCTTGATTTGAGTATACTGTGCCCTTTTTAAGGTTTAGTTTACTGTGCCTCTGTCTAATAGTGACACGGGAGTAATCCCTGGGACAAACCTACGATCCCCCATCCACTTATCGAGATTCTTCTTGAAGAGATTCAGTGAGGTGCTCTGCCTCACATGAACTGGAATTCTATTCCAGAGCGAAGGGAGCCTCTGGGTTATGAACCTGTCCCTCCAGCAAGTTCTATTTATTTCTGTGCTGAGGTTCAAGTCCCTCGAGCGTGTGGCTCTAAGGGATTTAGATTTACTGAGGTGGAGCATGTCCATTAATTCTGGATTTGACATAGCTTTGTATGTCAGGCATAGATCACCTCGAAGTAGGCGGTATGCAACTGAGCAGAGCTGGAATTTTTTTAACCGAGCAGCATATGGCATCTGTTTGAGACCCTTGATCCTCTTGGTGAGATACTTTTGGGGTCTTTCTAATTGCTGCAGATGTCGGGTAAGGTACATCCCAAAAGGGGCATTGTATTCTATGATGGGCCTGATGAGGGATGAATAAAGGGGCACGATTACCTCTTTTGATCTAGATGTGAAACCCTTCGTGATGAGGTGGGCTATGTAGAAGGTCTTTCTAACCACTTTGGCAATGTGGTTTTCAAAGGAGAGATTGCTATCAACTTGGGTCCCCAGGTCCCTAATAACTTTCTCTGTACTTAATGGGTTTCCGCCTATGTGGTAATTTGTGGGCACATTGTTTTTGCCAAAGGGTATGACTATACATTTTTGGCATTTAGCTTTAAACCATGGCGCTGGCACCAGTTATCTGTCTCTGTGAGACCTTTTGAAGGATGTTTGTGTCAGCTGGAGAGTTGATTATGGCGCCCAGTTTGCAGTCGTCTGCGAACTTGGTGAGCCATAGTCCTCCCACGTTTGCCTGTACCTCGGAAAAGTATATACCGAACAAGAGTGGTCCCAGGACAGAACCCTGTGGGACGCCACTTGTGACCGGTTTCGAGTCTGACATGGCTCCAGCAACTCTCACTCTGTGGGTTCTGTCTTTGAGCCAGTTTGCGACCCATCTTGTGACATAGGGGTTTATATTTAAGCTGGATAGCTTATCTATGATGCCCGAGTGGGGTATTGTGTCAAATGCCTTTGCAAGGTCCAGATAGGCTGTGTGGACTACCTTCCCTTCATCTATGGCTTTGGTGACTGTTTCAAAGAAGTCAACCAGGTTCAAAAGGCAGGATCTGCCCTTGACAAAGCCAAACTGGTTAGGATCTAGTGTCTGTAGGTCCCCAATGTCTTTGTTTATGAGCTCCATGATGATCCTCTCCATAGCCTTGCAGACTAAGCTAGTCAGGCTTATGGGGCGATAGTTTCCAGGGTCCATAGAGGCTCCACCTTTGTGGAGTGGGACCACTGTTGCTGTACGCCATTCTGTGGGCACATATCCTGTAGTGAGGCTGAGATTGTATAGCTGTTTTATTTGAGGGATTAGTTCCTCTTGTAGTTCATGTAGGACACAACCTGAGACGCCATCTGGTCCCATGGAAGCAGTGTTTTTTGCTTTGGAGAGGGCAGCCTTCACCTGAGCATCTGAGATATTTGGGAGGCAGCCCTCTGCCGGGATAGATACTTGCTCTTTTGGGGGGGAGAAGTTTGCACTGAACCTGTCTGCTGGAATATTGGCGATGTCTGTGGGTTCAGTGTATTTTTTGTCGTTTAGAATCAACTCAGAACAAGTCTGGGAGTTGCATCCCAGGTTTCTAACATAACTGAAAAAAGCCTTATGATTGTCTTTGGTGTCCTGTGCAATTTTTCTCTCTAAGCTGGCCTTGGAGGATTTTATGAGGGATCGTAATTTTTTGCTAGTACTGATCAGAGATGCCTTCCCTATTAGGGATTTTGCTCTATCATGTAGTAGCTTCCTCCTTCTGTTGCACAGTTTATTTATGGCAGGGGTCCACCAGACTGGACGCCTACCTTTGGATGATTGGGTCTTGGTTTTGTTTGGGATAGCATGATCCATGCATTCCTGGAGATGTCCGTAGAATGCATTTATATAGGATTCTGCAGTTTGGGCTGTAGTTTCCACTGGCCCTGGGGCCTTGAAGGATTCCACTTCGGTTTTGAGAAGTGAGAAGTTCGCTTTTGAGAAGTTTTTCACTGTGGTTTTCTGGGCTGGGGGTGGGGTCGGGATGTGGACATCCAGTGAAATTAATTTATGGTCTGATCTTACCAATGAGGGATATACTTCTGGTGTGGAGCATAGAGTCCCCATGTTGGTAATGATCAGGTCTAGTATGTTGTCCCCTCTTGTGGGAGTGGTGACTAGTTGTTCCATAGCATTTGAGTTTATAATTTCCAGGAATCTTTGGGCTAAGGTGCTGGGGCTTGAGTAGTGCTCCCAGTCAATGTTTGGGTAGTTGAAGTCACCCAATATAATGGTGTTCGGAGAGGTCTTCATATTCTCCAATGTTTTCAGGAAAGCCGAATGGGATTCCTGACTTTGAGAGGGTGGTCTGTAGGATGCTATAAACTGAAAAGCAGTCTTGCCCACTGTTAGTTGCACATGGATGGTCTCCGATGCTTCGTGCAATGCCACTAACCTGGAGGTGTGGATATCCTTGATAAATATGGAAACTCCCCCTCCTTTTGTGGTTCGGTCCGGGTTTTGGGGCCAAAAAGCATGATACGAGGTATAGCCTGGTAGTGCTGGGGTGCTCTCTGGAGCCTTGAACCAGGTTTCTGTCACTGCACAGATATCGATGTTCTCCATACTGAGGAGAGCTTCGAGTGCGTGCATCTTGAGGTTAAGACTTCTGGTGTTTAGCAGCATTACCCTTAGTTTCTTTTTCCTTGTGCTGTCTATGGGGGTGGGTTTGACTTTGAGCCTTGCCTAAAAAAGGCACTATGGGGGTGGCAAGAGCCTTTGCCAATATCCGAAAGCCCAGTGGTGACAGGTGCAAGCCGTCCCTAGTGAAGCAACGTGGCTTGTCGAGCATGTCATCCCAGGCTGACAGACACTGGATCCCCTTTACCAAAATTTTAGCCAATTGTTAAAATCGATCATTTTGTCTTTGTACTGTGGCATCATTCTAGGTGAGGGTAAGATGCTGCTCAAGGTCAGGGTCATACCAGCCTGGGCTACATGATCAGAGAGCTCCTCTATGTCTCTTTTCATGTAGTCCAGGGAGGTACGTCTCAGGTCATTCACACCAGCATGTACAATGACTGAGTCATATTTGTATTTGCTTTGGAGTGACCTGAGTGCTTGCGTTATGTGTCGGATCCTAGCACCCGACAGGCAGCTCACTGTGACCTTCTCTTTATTCAGCCTGGTGAGCGGGACGTCAGTGTGTCTGACAATAGAGTCACCTATAACAAGAGTATCAGGTGTGTTATTCAGCCTTAAGGGCTGTGGCTGCTTGGCACACTGACTTTGTGGGTTATGTGATGTGTGTGTTTTGTTTTGAGATAGCGTTTGCTTGGATGTCTGCTTTGGAGGTCTCTGTTGCTTAGGTAGATTTTTATTTAGAGCCTCCGAGTATGTTTTTGTGTATTTATGTGTTTGGTTCGCTGATGTGGTGGGACTATGTGATACTGGAATTGTGTTGTGTGAGGTTACCTTCTCCTCCTGACTGGTTACACCAGTTTTGAGATGAGAGAGCTCAGCCTCCAGTTTGGCTAAATAGTTGCATCTCTCACATATATTTGAACCTGTTTGGAGGAAGAGAGGGTTGTCCGTGTACATGAGACAGTTGTAACATTGCCTCAAAATTCCCAGATTCACCAGCTGGACTGGAGAGGAAACCATTGACTGACCTTTGGACATGCTAGAGTAACAGGGAAACTGAATTTAAGACGGACCAATAGAGGACAGGGTAATCGTAGAGAGTATAAGAGTAAGTAGTGCTTATGGTTTAATAGTGCTAACTTGTAGGATTACTTAATTGGAACAGTGAAGGGCCTTAGAATGAGAATATGATGTTTAAATTGAGAGATAGAGCAGTTCTAAGGGAAAAAGTGAAGAGCAGACTTTGTGGAGCAAGGAATAGTTTAAACCCAATTAGGCAGCGCTGCCTGTTGTTGCGCTATGCTCAAAAACGGGCAAAAGAGGGTTTTAAGAGAGGAAGATGAAGGAGTTTTGGAATTGACCCAAAATGGCCAATAAAACTACAGTTTCAAGTCAGTAACCACTCCCACAGGGGCAGGCAGACTGCTCAATGTTTTTCACTGCCACTGATCAACAGAGAGACTTTCCTTTAGCCCAAGCAAAAAATGGCCTCACAGAAACTTACAAATATCTCGGCTAACTAGCGAAGATATAGCTTTTGAGCGGGAGGCTGACTTTTTAACAGAATTGTTTATTCAAAAACAGTATCCTAAAAAATTGGTTCTTGATATTAAAATTATGTAAAAGCAGCTAGGTACACTAAATTTAAACCGATACTGTTGTATGGTTTCATCTCTACTAATAGTAATGTTACTGACACTGACCGCACTCTGAGTTTTTCAGTTCCCATTAACAAAGATATGAGGGTCATCTGAGAAATTGTGACTGCTAATTGGAAGATTATTCAAAGCGACGTTAACATCAAATATCATTTGGGTATTCATCCGTGTGTCACCTTCAAATGCACAAAGACTCTGAAATAGTTCTTTGAAAATAGTGACCAACCCTTTCTGTTATCTCCACCTGCTGATCTTTCCAAACCCAAAGGCATTGTTTCTTGTGGAAAGTGTGTCTGTTGTGATTAAATTTACATAGGAAAATCATATAGTTCACCCATTGTAATTTTATTGTTACTTTTAAACAAAGTTTTGATTGCAATAGTTCTTCAGTAGTTTATAGTGCGGTCTGCTCTGCTTATTGCTTGTATGTGGGGAAAACTACTCGCAAGTTAAGTGACAGAGTGAAAGAACATAATGCTGCAAAAAGAACTGGAGATCAGACTGATTCGTTGGGGAAACACAGCCTTAGTTGCCCAAACTTTAATAAGTTTTTATTTTTTGTATCGGAACAAGTTACTGATTTTATTGGGGGGGGGATTCAAACAATCTGCTTCAAGTGAAGGAGTTAAAATGGCAATTATGCCTTGATGCTGAATTTTACCCAGGTTTTAATGACACTTTAAATCTTAAATGTGCACTAAAATGGTTACAGTAAGCTTTTACCACGCTTTTTACTACTGTACTCTGCTAGTCATTTAGCTGATTTTGTTATAATGAAGGCTGTTGGAGGTTGTTTAACTGTAAATAATTCATGACGTGCATGCAGTATGTTTATATTCTGTCTACATTTTCACATTTGTATTTTCTGAAGAAGTTCCAATGCATTAAATGAACGAAAGCTGAAAACACCTGAGTGGGTTGAGATCATTACATTTAATTCGTTTTATTTTGTTTTTAATTAAGTTAAGAATACAAAGTTTTTTGGTATATATGTGTGTGTATATATATATATATATATATATATATATGTGTGTGTGTGTCTGTGTGTGTGTATGTGTGTGTATATATATATATATATATATATATATATATATATATATATATATATATATATTTTTTTTTTTATTTCTGTTTCTCTCAAAATGTTTGGCACTACATTGCTCTGGCATTAGCAGTGAAGTACTTGTAGGTTTGCAGGTGGCATACTCCTGATCCTTCTATCCATTAGCAACTAAACTTTATATTCTAATAGACAAATGGAAGCCCTTTTCGGTGCTACTGCATATCTCTGTGATGTTCTTCACAATCTGAATCATCTTCTCTGTCTGACATTTGCTGTACATATACAGAAGACTAGTAATAACATGTAAATTCTATCTTTCTTAACTTCATTACCTCTAGAAATTTGGAATGATAGTCTACACAGTTCAGTTCCAGCCTTATTTCTTGGCATTGCTAGTATTCCATGTCACTGTATATTCTCCTTTGATTCCGGTTATGGTATGTCCTGTACACTTCACAGATTTGCACCACACTTTCTGCCAACTTTACAACTTTTGGCCTACGAGCGCATTGCATGCTGTCACCATGGGGTTTACAACATCTAGATGTCTTTTTCTCCATTACAAATTATCATAGCTGATTAGTTATTACCATGATGGGTCAATTACAGTTATTCTCATGTCAATAAAAAGCGAAAAGTCTCATATTCTTGTACACTGCTGATAACTGGTCAGGCTGTCCTTTCATAGTGGCTTTTAAGAATTGCATTTTTTTTCCTTTTGTTTATACATTTTAAGCTTTGTCACATTATATTGCATAATAGAATAACCTAAAAACTCCCTAGTCTCAATTCAACAGGTCTTCCTTCTGTTGTTTGAGATAAGTTCTGCTCAACAAATCTGCAATGCGTTATTTGCTTGACTGGTTTGAACTGAATTGTTAAATCATAATTTTGAAAGTTAAGCAATGTTGATTTCAGTCTTGGAGGTGTTTTGCAAAATTACTTTCTGAAAATACTTTGCAAAAGGTTTATAATCAGGCTCAGCTATTACTGGTTTACTCTATATATAGCTACAGATTTTTTTTCTTCCATATATAATGGTGATCTCTTTTTCAATATGAACATACCTGATGTTTACATCTGTAAGTGCTGTTGAACCATATGTCACTGGTCTATTTTCTTCTATCACTACAGGTCTACATCCATATTGGTTAGCATCTGCTTGTAGTGAGTCTGCTTTAGAAACATCATAATACTTCATAGCTGATACTTCATTCAAAAGCTTATACAGTATCTGGAGCATTTCTTCCTATTTTAATGACCACTCCTATGAAACATCATGTTTTAGAACTTCCTTAAGGACATAGTAATCCCTGACATGTTCAGTATGAACTTAAACAAATATTTATTAAATGTTGCCTGACCTCTGGCTTCTCCCTGGGCACTATGGCTCTTATTTTCTCATTATCTGACTTTAAGCCCTCTGGCAGTAGAATATGGCCTATGTACTTTAGCATGTTTGAAAGTGCCGCGGTGGTATGGTGGTAGCGTTGTTACCTCACAGCAAGAGGTTTTCCCGTTCGATTCTTGGCTTGGCTTGGGAGTGCCTTCTGTGTGGAGTCTGCATGTCCTCCCCGCAGTTAGGTAACGTTCGAAAGACATGCATGCGTAAATGGGCGTGCCTTAGTTGAAGGTTGGGCGTTGAGCTGGCACCTCGGCATTTCGTAAAAATCTACTGCCAATCATTAGCGGACCAGAGTTCCACTGTGGCGACCTCATACCGGGAAAAAGCTGAAAGACAAACAACAACAACTTTAGCATGTTTGTACAAATCTGACATTTATGCTGGATCATTTTCAGATTCTACCACTTATGTTTAACACCTTTCTTAATCTCAAGTTATGCTCTTGCTTAGACTCATGTCACACTAGCGCATTTCTTGCTATTATTGTCTGGGTCTGACCAAGGAGGAAGCCAGTAAAGATTTAAATCAAAGTAATACCTACAATAGTACTTGAGGAAATTTTAATTTTTCAGCAAAAATTTTGCTTTCAGTGCAGCACCATCTTTTTTACTGTTTGCATTGAACATTCATATTCAACAAAGTAATCAGTCAATAAATAAAAAAACACAGTGGAAGCACTACACATTTACATTATTTTGTGGATTAAAATGTACTTCATATTACACAACATTTTTCATTTCATTCAGCAGTTTGTTATGCACTGCATTCCATTTATTTTACAGAGTTCATTGCTGTGGATGCTAATAACATTTTTTATCAGGTTAAGAGTGCTTATGCGAGAAATACTGCCATATGGCTACATAGAATGATAGAAGATGGCAGTGTTAATGCTGATTTAAATTTCTGCCTCACTTATCTAAAGACGTAATCATCTTTTCAGAGCCACAAGGCACCATTTTAAGGCATAGGACATGAAGTATGTCTGCAAACTTTCAAGAAGGAAGTCATAGTTATTCACTGAATGTGACAAATGTGTTATTTTGCACCTGTGGAATGCAAACATTGATGTCTAGTATGTTGCTGGTGGCTCCGCTTCTCTTGTCTGATTCACAACATTGTATTATCTCATGCGTTTTTTTTTACTTCACCCCACTTTAAGTAATTGCTAAATTATCTAGCATTTATGATCAACATTAATACTTCTATTTAAGCTTTACTTAAGTTTGCTTGTTTCTCAATAATCTGTACATATAATTGTGATAACTATTCAAGTTTTACAGGTCTGCTAATTATTTCTCTATTCCTTTTTAATTTAAAATTAAACTTATTTGTATAGTTACAGTTTGTTGCCTCTGAATTACTGTATTTGCTGATTGTCCAGTCACACTTGAAAATAGTTTGTTAGAGCAGTCCAGTCTCCATGTAACAACAGAGGAGAAAGTACAGCTGTGAACTAAACTCATCATAGCAGCAGATGTATGAATACGTCTTCCAAAGTTTTGATTGTCCACTGAGTGGGCTGGTCACCTCTTCATAAAAAAGGAGAGCATCATAACACTAGGTAGAAAAAGAGCATCCCACAACACATTCATTTCTTTTTGGTGAAAAAGAAAGGCACCATTCCCAACTAATATACAGGGTAGCATTGGCCTATGTGTTACAGGCATTCAGTTGCTCAATAATTAGATTGACAAAGGGTAGACAGAAAGGAAGGAAGCTCCAGTGGGATATGTAATCAATGAATCATCCAAGGGCTTGTTGGTTAAATCCTGTTACAGTTACAGAAATGGGCAGGAGAGTGTAGGCAGCCTGGTCAAAGGCCTTTGTTAGATCAATTTATAGTGACCCAGTAAGATTATATTAATCCAAACTTTGGAGAATTTTTTTGTGGCTGTGTAAAGGATAATTTTAGTGCTTTTCTCTTGCAAAAAGCCATGTTGGTGCCTAGAAAGCAGATTATATTTCTGTATGTTGCTGGCTAGTTGTGAGTACACTATTTTTCTAATTGTGTATCAAATCATTACATGAAATTAGCTTGGGATAACTACAGCATATTTCAATATGTTGGTATGGTGCTGCCACAAAGCAAAAGTTGTAGAGGTTGTAGATAGGGCAAAGACTGATGTTACCTGCACATTTTAGCAAACCAGCGATAATGGCCATCTGAATGAGGTGGGGTGGAATTTGGTCTAAAAGGTTTTGAATGTCTTTGTTTACTGTGGAAAAATTGAAAAGGAAGAAATTCTTCAGGTGGTTCTGCAAAGTGGATAGAAATGTGAGAGAAAGGCAGGAGGTTAGAAATGTGAACTCCGTGAAGAAGTCATATGGTGAAGGGAGCGTCTGAGTTGGTTTTAAGGATTCTGTTATCAGACTTTTCACCGTTTGATGTTTGTCCAGTTGTTTAATTAACAATTATCCAAAACCGCCTTGTCTGGCTGTGTAAAGGACACTGTTGTGTCTAAAGGCAGATGGCTTTGTGCTACCTAACAAGCTGTCTTGGTTATTTTTTTTAAATTGTACAAACTCCTTCTCTGGTTTCCAAGTTGGGCAATTGTCTCCATTACTGCCATGTCATGGCCATAATTTTGGAAAGGGCTTTAAGCTTTTTAGTTATCCAGTGGACTTCAACAATTTGGATACAGTAGGAAAGTGTTTTTCTTTTCAATGAAGTAATTGGCTTGTAAGTATTTCTGCAACCTGTGATGGGGATTTCCTGTTATAGAATGGGAACTAATTTCTGCATGCAAGTTTTGTATGTAGCTGTAGACTGGTTATATTTTGTTTTGTTTTTGGTTAAAATAAATTAGTTTTGTGGTTGTTCCTGTTTGGTGTGTATGCAAGGGTAAGTGTTACTCAAGAATGGTTTCTACTTTTATTTTTTTTTAATTTCTCCTAATGTTTAGGGTCTCCAATATCTTGATAGGAATGAATCCTATCCCATAAGGCAGGGCACAATTAGAGTTCATTAAATTAGTACTGATTCATTCCTGATGTTTGCAAAGAGCTCACTAGCATCTGCAGTACACACAGAACTTGCCTCTTCACAGAGCTACCTGTATCAGAAACACACAAGACCCCAACTCCCACCACCACGGGGACCACCTGGGCATCTTTATTCCATGCAGTTTTAGTTCTGCCTGCATATCTCAGCATTCTGTGACTTTGTCTCTCAGTATACTGGATGACAAACTTGCCTGATGTAGCTACCTGTCTGTTCCCACCATCACCACCACAATTTTGGTTTTCTTGCCTTTGCCTTCTTTATTGGTAATATTTGGTAATCCCATGTGATCATTACCTCTTCACTTTTAGTAATTCCCTGTAGTACATGTCTCCAGTGCCTCCCAGCTACCTGTACAGTACAGTCTTGTCACACTGTTGTGCCCTTTAGTATACAAACCTTCAGCCATGAGTATATCACAACCAGCAATAAGACATGCAAGTGCATGCAGTTCTGTCAGGTCAAGGCATTGATTTTAAAACTTGATATCTTATTTAAGAAGTTTACTATGATTAGGACCAGAGTTACGCTGTGGCGACCCCTAACCGGGAAAAGCCGAAAGACACAACAACAACTATGATTAGGTCTAGGAGATTTTTTTATTTTTTAAATTGGGCCTTTTTGGGACTGCTAAGTCCACATAAAATTTTGATCGGTGAGATAGTCATTTTTATCATTCTTAAAATACCTCACCAATAAGATTAATGTTAACATTTCCCAGTATAAAAAAATATCTTTAAGTGGGTGAGTAGCTTGGGGTTTTTGGTGGAGAGTTTGTTTTGATTTTGTCAGTTGGTGGAAGTCAGTTGTAGTCCATGTCTTGGGTGTTTGTTTTTGCTACAGAATCAAGTTGCATGCCATCTCTTTTGTTTGAGTGAGCAACTGAAGAAAGGCTAATTATAGTGTGAGAAGTGGTATCTAAGGTTGTAATTCTTAAACCAATATTCTGTGATTGCTATTAAATCAGGGGGCTTCTTAGTAGGAGTGTATCTAATTTTTCTAGTTTGTTTCACCTGCTGCTGGCATTCAGTAATGTAAAATTTAGATTGTTTGTTGGGAAGTTAAACATTGGTTATATTACGTTTGCACAAGAGTATGTTGGAATTATGGTAGGGGAGGTCCATGATTGGTTTCAGTGCTACTTTTTAATAACAGAATGAAGAAAGGGTTTATTTTTAATAAGGAATCATGGCTATTTTATTTATTTTTAAATGAGTTGCCTTTTGCTGATTATTGTTTCCTGACTGGCTGTTGTAGGTTTAGAGTGGATAAGTAATATAACTATTATTGAGCTGTAGTTCTTGTCTATAAGATGGGAAAATGGACAAATTATTTATTTATTTATTGATCGATTCACATTTGATTACCTGGAAAGTTCAATTGGGTAGGTGCCCATTTTCAGTGGCTGCCTGGGGTGAAAAGTTCCAAAGTATTACAGAAGCATTTTAAGAACAATAAATGTGAAGTTGTTAATCTCGCCGATTATTCTCACTCATGGGTTGGAGCCGATCCTCTGCTTTGACACGGCCAATAGCAAGCTCAAGGTTTGCCAGTAGCTCGAGACCAGCCCCTTATCCCACCATGCACTGCTAGAATTACCTCAGATCTAGTTTGCCGCGGCAAGAGAGATCTCGGTGATCCAGATAGCTCGGACCATTTTAGAAACAGCAAGTTTTTAAAAAGTTTTTAAAAAAGGTTTTCCTTTTTGATAGATTTATGTAGTGTGTGTTAGTTTTATAATTTTTAGATAGTTTAGATAGTTTAAATTGTTTTAAATTAGGGACTTGGCTTTATAGTTTTTGTGGGCCTTTAGCCCTTTTTCCTACTATTAATCCCTTTAGCAGTTAAGTTTTTTTTCTGTGGGACTCTTAGTCCCATATTTGTATTATATTTATATTTATATATATATATATATATATATATATATATATATATATATATATATGTATTACTGTTGTAGATAGTGCCCTGGTTGGGCTTAGTTGTTTGTGAATCTGTTTACTGTTTTTTTTTTTCTCAGGATGTCAGAAGATAGGGAGAAATCCCATCCCAAATCAGGTTTTAAAAAATGCCCGGATTGTGGGCAGAAAATGTCCATCACTGACGGACATATTCAATGTGTCTACAGCTTGGGGGCCAAGCACCTCCAAGACACCTGTAGCATTTGTCACTCCTTCTCTTCAAGAGTACTCTTTGAGAGAAGGAGGAAACTTATAGACAGAAGATTGCTACAGCAATCTTTTTCAGAGGTTTTGAATAGCCATGAAGGTGCTAGTACGTCTTCCAAATCTTCAAAATCCAAGTCTTCAGATAAGGTATCCAAAAAGGCTAAAATTTCAGAAGGAGGGTCACCAGTTCCACAGTCATCAGAGCCAAGTGTACCTTTGATTCAGAGCTAGCTTTCAGTATTGGAGCCGGTCTCCAAAGTTCCTTCTTCACCTCTGCTCCAGTCAGCAACTTCGGTGCATTCAGCTAAGTCTTCAGTCAGCCTTTTGGATTTGGACATGGATCGGCTAGTGCAGAAGCTTTTACAGGCACCAGGACCTGCCAAATTGTTATCGGCCCTGACCAGCTTGTCGGTGCCGAAGCCCATGGAACCGAACTTGTCTACTTCTCCTCCGGGCCATACTGGACTCTCGGAGCCGTGGGAAGTCAAATCGATGGTGGTTGGACCCTTGGAGCCGATATCCGCTCTGGGGTTATCAGCTCCATCTACTCGTATGTCCTCGGCACCGACCAAGGCCTTTAGGAGTCAACGCTCTCCAGTCGGGCCCGGGGAGGATAGTCGCACTGACTTGTCGATGCCGACTCTCCCCCTCGGGGCTTCGGCTCGGATGAGCTTGGCTCCTACTTCAGGCTCGGAGCCCAGGGTTTCGGTGCAGGAGGATCGGACGGTACTCTCGGGTCCGTCCACTCCTCCTCATCAGAGCCATGGTTCCTTCGATGCTATGAGGAGAGTTTTGTCTCCAAAGATAACATCAGCATCGGTTCAGCTTTCCCTCCCCTCAAGCTCCTGTGTCTACTTCTGCATCTACCGACCCCTCTAAGCGTAGAGACCCTTAGCCTCAAGTATCCCCACAGGGTGTCCCCTGCTCTTCTGAGACCTCCCCAGACCCTCCCACTGAGGAGGTGCCCAGAAAGAGACTGTGCAAGAGGAGGCACTTAGACTCCTCACAGGAGTCTTTGACATCTGACACGGACTTAGATGAGTCAGAAGGGTGCCCTCGGTCCCTCTCTGAGGATATCTCTTTTGCAGAGATACTAGAGATCCTTAGTCAGAGGGGCGACTGGCAGTCCAAGACCCCTACTGAGGATGAGTCTGTTTTCTTGAAGGCTTTTGGGTCTCAATCTTCCACTTCTTGGGTGTCTCCACCTTACGACAAGCTCATGGATCTGATCTCTCGTACGGCGTGGGAGTCACCGGAGGCCATGGAACCTGTCCCTCGTAGACCCAATAAATTCATATTTGCCCCAGTCGATAAACCTTTTTTGACAAAAGGAGTGCCTGTGGATGCCATGGTGGTGGCTGCAGCCACCTAAAAGGAAGTATCTGAGACATCCTCTTCTATCCATCCCCCTAACAGAGATTCTAGGGTTATGGATAGATATGGGAAGCGCATGTTTAGTTCAGCGACTTTTTCTCTGCGATCACTGAACTACTTGACCCATTTTACAAGACTACAGAGTGATCTCCTGAAAGAGCTAGGAGATACTCTCCAGGGTACAGTAGCTGCAGGAGTGGCCGACAAAGTCAAAGCCCAGCTCGCTATCCTTAACTCAGTAGTGAACTCGTCCATGCATCTCATATCCTATGCAGCTGATGGTTCGAGTAGAGCCGCTAGTTCAGGCATTGCTCTTTGCAGACAAGCCTGGATGCATCTCTGTTCCTTTGCGGAACCCTTCAAGTCTTCTTTTATTAATAACCCATTTGATGGCTCATCACTGTTTGGGCCCAAAGTAAAGGAAACTTTAACCAGGTGTGAACAGGAAGGCAAGACTTCATCTGCCATTGGGGTCCGCTTTTCCACTCCTACACGGCCCTACCCCAAGTACCCTAGGGGGGGAAGATGTGGTTCCGAAAAACTCAAGCAGCCTTTCACGACACACGTGGTGAAACCCCCTCTAGAGGCAGAGGAGGGGGTTATAACAGAAGACGCCACCCCCGTGGCAGAGGGGCTCCACAGGAGCAGGGTGACAGTAGTCAGTTCTTCCGATCAGTCCTACCAGCGCTCCTGAAAGGGGGCCCGACTGTTCGGCTCTGGAGGTAGTCGAGGGTCGCTTGTATTTGTACCCAGAAGCCTAGATAAACATAACATCGGATACTTGGGTACAAAGCATCATTTCCAGAGGATATTTCATACCATTCTTTACCCCTCCCATTCCTATCAAAAAAATCCCAGATGTTCCACCCAATCTCAGGGAACAAGCAATCGTAGAGGTCCACAGATTGCTTGAAAAAAGAGTCATCCAACCAGTCCCAGCAGACCAAGTCGGATTCGGAACTTACTCAAGATTCTTTTTGGTACCAAAGAAAACAGGGGACTGGAGACCTATCTTAGACCTCAACAGACTCAACAAGTTCGTAAAGAAAGAGAAATTCCAAATGGTCATGCTTCAGTCCATTCTTCCCTTTTTAGGGAAAGGCGATCGGATGTGCTCCATAGATCTCAAATGCGCGTACTATCACATAAAGATAGACCGACGCTCCAGAGATCATCTGCGCTTCCGGCTGGGAGCCAATCATTACCAGTTTCGAGCCCTGCCCTTTGGTCTCACTTCAGCCCCCAGAGTGTTCACCAAATGCATGGCAGTGGTCACGGCTCATCTGAGGCATCCAGAATTCCAGGTGTTTCCATACTTAGACGATTGGCTCCTCACAGCTACCACCAGGCATCAATTGACTCGGCAACATAATACACTCTGCCATCAATTAGGCATTACAATCAACTTCAAAAAGTCTGCTTTATCGCCATCTCAGCATACCGTTTTTATAGGAGCAGAGTTAGATACCTCAACCACCACTCTATGTCTCCCTATCGAAAGAGTCTCCCTCCTTTGCCAAAACGTCAGCTCACTGGTGTCAAAGAACAAAGCTACAGCAGGGGAGGTATTGAAAGCACTAGGTTTGATGGCGGCAGCAATCCTGGCTATACCACTCGCAAGGATGCATATGCGAATCCTTCAATGCCTTCTTTTCACTCAGTGGTCTTACCAGAAACTACTAATGCACCACATGATTCTTATCACGGATTCTTGCAGGAGAGACCTTCAGTGGTGGTTGACGTCTCTTAATGTTACAGTAGGGAGACCCTTTGTTCTCTCCCCCCCCCCAGTAGCCACTGTGATCACAGACGCTTCTCTGATAGGGTGGGGGGGCATTTTCAGGGAAAGACTGCCCAAGACACATGGACAGATCAAGAATCACATCTGCACATCAATGTTCTAGAGCTGAGAGCAGTACTTCTGGTGTTGCAGTACTTTCAGGACTCTCTCCCTTGAGGGACTATTGCAATTCAGACCAACAACATGTCAGTTGTATGGTACTTGAACAAGCAGGGCGGAACCAAGTCTTACCCCCTTTGTCGAGAAGCCCTCAAGGTTTGGCAATGGACTGTGTCGTCCCAACGTTTTCTGTTAGCAACGCACATCCCGGGAAAATCCATCATCATAGCGGACAAGCTAAGCAGGGCAATATTACTCCCCCCACGAGTGGTCTCTCAATCAACAGGTTGCGAAGTTTATTTTCCGCAAATGGGGCCAGCCTTGCTGCGACATTTTTGCCAGCCACATCAATTCAAAATGCAGAAGCTACTTTCCTCTGATACCACCTCCCGGTCATCCCCCGAGAGATTCACTTTTACACAATTGGCCCCCGGGTCTCCTTTATGCATTTCCACCCTTCCCATTAATACCCAGATTTCCCCCACGAGTGGTCTCTCAATCAACAGGTTGCGAAGTTTATTTTCCGCAAATGGGGCCAGCCTTGCTGCGACATTTTTGCCAGCCACATCAATTCAAAATGCAGAAGCTACTTTCCTCTGATACCACCTCCCGGTCATCCCCCGAGAGATTCACTTTTACACAATTGGCCCCCGGGTCTCCTTTATGCATTTCCACCCTTCCCATTAATACCCAGATTTCTACAGAAAGCAAAATCGCTGGGAAGGAAGGTTATACTCATAGCCCACTACTGGCTTCGACAGATTTGGTTCCCGTTTCTTCACCATCATCTGTTGGAGGATCCATGGATCCTGGACCCAGTTCCGGACCTTCTGATGCACCCGTCAGGGGATCTTCATCCCTCTCTACAGACCCTGAAACTGACTGCTTGGCTAATCCACTTCCCCTAATTGCCAGGCTTCATTAAATTTCAGAAGATACAAAACAGATTATCTTGTCCTCTCACAAGCCATCTACCAGGAAATTATATGGCAGCAAATGGAAAAGGTTCTCAGTTTGGGCCAATGAGCAGAACATTGACCCTTTTCGAGCTCTGCTATCTTCGATCTTGGAATTTTTGACAAAAAATTTTAAGGAAGGGGCAGCAGCTGCTACAGTTCGAGTTCAGTTAGCTGCTATCTCAAATTTTCACCTTGGTCTTGATGGCTCAAATATTATGAGCCATAAATTATCCAAAACCTTCCTTAAAGGCATTCTTCATATGAGACCTCTGATCAAAATTCCCTTTTCTCCCTGGAATTTAAACCTTATGCCGTCTCAACTTATTCTTCCTCCCTTTGAACCAGCTTTTTCTTGTGATTTAAAATTCTTATCATGGAAAACAATTTTTCTTGTGGCCATTATGTCTGCCCGCAGAATGTCAGAACTTCAAGCATTATCCATCAGACCACCCTACATGATCTTCCATGCTGATAAAGAGGGGTTCATTCTGAGAGATACTCTTTTTTTTTACCTAAAGTCTGTTCTGAGTCAAACATCAATCAGGTCATTGAACTACCAGTGTTCTTCCCCAACCACTCTAACAACTTAGAATATATGCTGCACAAACTTGATGTTCACAGACAGCTCAGATTTTATCTTGACAGAACTAAGGATATTAGGAAATCAGATCAACTTTTTGTAGCCTTCTCAGAGGCAAGAAAAGGCAGTCCAGTGGCTGAAACAACCTTATCTAAATGGTTATCCGATTGTATATCCTTTGTTTACGAAAATGTGAACATGCCTTTAACGTACAAACCAAAAGCTCATTCTACCAGAGCTGTCTCTACCTCTTCTGCCTTTCAAGCTAAATTGCCCCTTGACAATATTTGCGCTGCAGCCACTTGGTCTAATCCTCATACCTTTACCTCACATTACAAAGTAGATAAGGCTTCTAGGGACAGGTCTTCCTTTGGTTCTACAGTACTGAAAAACATACTCCCATGAGCCACCCAGGGTTGAGGGTGCTAGGGACGCTACCCATCAGTGAGAATAATCGGCGAGATTAACAACTTCACATATAGAAGTTATGTACTTACCATAACGTTCCATGTGAGTTGTTTATCTCGCCTTTATTCTCACGTCCCTCCCTCCTTCCCCCTCCTGGCTGACTGTTGACTTAGAGGCTAGTGCCATCCTGGTTATTCAATATTTCTCTTTCCCTTTGGGTACTCTTCTTCGTAGATATATATATAAGAGAGTATGTATAGGTTGTATATATGTATATATATGTATAGACTATTATTCGCAGCAAACAAGATCTAAGGTAATTCTAGCAGTGCTTGGTGGGATGAGGGGCTGGTCTTGAGCTACTGGCAAACCTTGAGCTTGCTATCGGCCGTGTCGGAGCCGAGGATCGGCTCCAACCCATCAGTGAGAATAAAGGCGAGATAAACAACTCACATGGAACGTTATGGTAAGTACATAACTTCTATTTTTACAGTCTTCAGAAATAATACAAAAACGTCTACAGTTTAAGTAATTATACCAAGTTAGACATAATATGAAACATTGGTTTAGAATAGATACAACTTATATGTTAATGATTTAATATTTAGAGAAATTTTAGCCAGTTTAAAGAAATTAAATGTAAGTTACTATAATATAAACAAGAACTACAATATAAAGTGAAAGAACAATAGTCAGAAGTTACGAGAGTAGGCCTGTAAGAGTGAAAGGGGGATGGAAAGGGATTTGGAAGTGAAATGTGATGCCCTTTTGGGCAGCACTTGAGGGGGGTTAAATAGTGTAGATTAAAATTAATTACATATTTGTATTAAATCCTGAGGGTTTCATTGCAGATGATATTCTGAGCATAGAACAAAGAGGCTGTTGTTCAAAATATTAATAATATAACAATAATTTCAGTAATATAAAACCAAAACTTGTCTTTAAGAAAGGTTTAAAGTTTAAGAATATTTTAAATTTCCAGGATTTACCTAATACTAGAATTAAAGGCATGTTCAAATGCGAATCTTGCTCTCATTGCAAATACATTGACATAGGAAGTTTTTTTATCATCAAAGATAGAAAGTACTAGACAAAATATAAATATAATTGTAACACTAGTGGGGTTGTTTATATAGCTTTATGTCAACATTGTCCCAGTTTCTATATAGGAAAAACAGATAGAAAACTAGGAGAGAGACTTTATGAACACCTCTATGGTATAAAGAAAGAACAGTTAGACAATGCCTTAGCAAACCATATAAAAAATCATCCAGGACATTGGTTTAAGTTTAGAATCATTGACCAAATCCAAAAAGAAGAGATGAGGGACCTGCATCTTTAAAACTGGAAGCATGTGAATTATCTTGGCAACTACATTGCCATTCATATGTATTCCGTGGTTTAAATGATGTTTGTTCTGTTACTTCCATACCAAAATAAAAGAGCTTGAAAGGCAGGGAAGTTATTAAATATAAATTATTTAATATTTATCAAATATTTTTAATGTTTATTTTAGAATGTGTTTTTTAATATGTTTTTAATGTAATATAGTGTTTTAGTAACAAAAAAATTTGTATAAAATTAATTGTTTTTAAAGTACATGAAATATAGCTGTTCTGGGCAAACCATGTGATTAGTGATGGAATGAAATCAGGTGATCAATCACATGATGAATTTTAAAGTATAATAGTTGAATGTTTTGTGTTACATGTTTTTTTCTGAAGAAGTTTGGTATTGGACCAAACGTAAGCGCTCATATTATCAATAAATTTGTGTTGTGTGCCATGCTGGTCTGAGTCTGCTTCTTCGTGGATATTCCAGAGACTAGCTATATCTGTTTACATAGGGAATCTATAGAACTCTGTTCCTATTGAAATTAAAGAGGAACCTGACAATCACTCATTCGTTCAATACCTAAAGAATTACTTGTTTGGCAGTAACAATTGTCACTACAAAAGATAATGAAATATATTACATACTCCATACTTTATACTAACCTGTAAATACACTCCTTAAACTTAGCATATTGCCCACTACTTTCATTAAAAGTTATCCCTTTGTGTACAGCTGCATATATGCTTTCTACCTATAGTAAGTATTATTCCCAGTAACACACACCATTCCCCAGCCTTTCTCCCTTTTTCCTCAGTTCTGCTAGCCCAAGTGGATCCTATATTTCAATCACAGTAGCTTATTTACATATATTTCTACTATGACAAATACAAGACAGTAAGAAATATGTCCAGTCAGCTTAGTCCAGTAAACAAATTAAATAAAAAAAGAAAGAACTGAAATAAATCAAATTTAGAGAAGTAGGGTATGTACCTGGCTCTTTATTGGTTAAATTATATTTGGGGAAAAATGATCCTAGGTCATATGGGAATGGGGTTAAGGTGGAAAGGAAAGCAAAACTGCATGTAATGAGGCAACACATAGTGGAGATTAAAGGAAAACTCCACCTTTTCCCCACAGTTGAACTCAACCCTTAGGTTGTTTTTCTCCCTACACTATGGTTCTAGTATTATGTGGGTACCAGAAACCTGCTTGTACTTTATAACACTTTATTTCCTTGTCTTGGAATCAAAGGAAGGGAAAGCCCATCCACTTTTTTAAAACTTAGCTTGTCACATACTTTGCAGAGGAATTTGTCTCTGCCTGCATGACATAGCATATACAGAGGGAAATCTTTAGTTGACCTTGTCAGGTACTGCTGTCAGTCTTATATGGGCAATTAGTCCTGTTGATGGCAGGAGCTCAGCAGCTGCTATAAAAAGACAGAACATTGTGAAACTGTTTTCCACTGTCTTTATTGCAGAGAGGAAGAGAACTTACTCACAGCTGCTTCCATACTTCTCAACTGCACAGATTTTCACAGAATGTCCAATTTTTGACCCATATTTTTGGTCAGTTCCTCATAAAATTTGTGGTTTTCTGGAAAAATCACAGAGGACTGAAGTCACTAAATAATGACAGACATTTGAGTTTTAGACTTCATGTCCTTTAGAAAAAATGCATGGTAACACAAAACCTGTTATTCTAGCAACTTTCTAAATGCAGCATTTAAAATCTGTCACTATTTTGGACCTTTGCTTCCCCCATTATTTTAGGCTTTGTCCAAATTTCTTGTGCTAACAAGTCGAGATGTATAGCTGCTTGTGTAGCCACACTTTTCATAGCAGAACAAAGCAATTACATCATCAAGGGTTCAAAGGCGGTTGTCTCTTTTTCTGACAAATGTAGATAAGCAGCATCATTGTATTGAAATGCTAAGCTTTAAATGTTGGATGTTTAAATTACTTAATATATCAAGATTACCTAAATGCAGTATAAAACTGTGACATTTACAGCAAAGTCAGAAAACTTTCTTTCTTGTAATTCTTGTAAATTATCAACACGTTTACCATTTTCATGTTTTGCTTGTATCATTGGCATTGCATGCGTTCATATTAGTCAGCAAACTGTTGTACTGAAAATACTTAGGGCCAGATTCAGGAAGCCTCCGTGTAAGAGTTATAACTCTTACACGGAGGCTGCAGTTAAACTGTGTGATGTCAGCATGTCATGCATATGCATGAGGTGCATGAGGCATGCTGAATCACACCAGTAACTCTTACACGGTCCGTGTAAGAGAGTAGGGGGCGTGTCTGTAGGCTAAGCTCTGCAAGTGGACACGCCCCCGGAAAACTAGAATGGCTGAAAGTAAACAGCCACGAGAAAGGCCATGAAAATGTGAATAAACACACTATACAACACATGCCCCGACTGGCCATCAGTGTATAAAGTGAAGAGATGTCATAAAAGTAAATGAAAACTTTTTTTTTTTTGTTAAACCCCGTAAATGTTTGCTACTGTGTGCGCGGGTGTGCTACTAGCGCAATCACATTTAGCAGTCAGGGGAAAAGGATATAAGAACTAAATATGCAAAGTAAGCCAAGAAATAATAGCTTAGTGGTAGAGTACCGCCCTATGAGTAGGCAGGCAGGGTTCGAGCCCTACAACAACCTTTTAGTTATTTTGTAAATAAGCACTAAAAGCCCCCAGACAGTATTGTACAAATGTAAATGTATTCCCTTTTGTAAAATGGAATGAAACAGAGCATATATTTTGAAGTAACATAAGAATAAAAATACGCTTCTTGA